>NC_056731.1:1461836050-1461896050 GCF_019279795.1 Protopterus annectens | reverse complement strand
GGGCGGTAGTTCCCAGGGTCCGTCCCGGCTAACCCTTTGTGGAATGGGATAGCCATCATGGTGCACCATTCAGTTGGCAGAAAGCCTGAGGTGAGGCTATGATTGAACATGGTACTTAGGTTGGGTGCCAGTTCATTCTGTAGCTCATGTAGAACGCATCCTGGGATATTGTCAGGTCCCATGGATGCTGTGTTCTTGGCTTTGGAGAGTGTGTTTTTTTATTTGTGCAGCCATGATTACAGGAACTTTGTATTCTTCCGGTATACATGTCCCAAAATATCCATACAAACATATGCTGCTGATAGACCACCCACAACTGGGGCAGCATGCACAATTGGATACAAAAGCAGCTATGACACTCACATCTGCCCCCCCCCTACATTCCAAATATATAAGTGAACAGTACACTGCTACAAAATCATGATAGGTCATACACAGTGGCCAGATAACAAAACAAATAAAATGTCTGAACATAGCAAAGAAAAATCCAACCAGCCAGTAATTCACACATGTTTATTATACTCTGATGTCTTGGCCAAAGCCATCAAGGAGTAAACAATACCAGAAATACATGCCTTTATCACAAGAAGCAATTAACACCTAATTACATAATTGAATACACAGCCTACAATTACACTTGTCATTTAACCTCCTATGGGATAAAGTATCACAGTTAATATTAATACATTGAGTCTGTACATAACAATTGTCCTTTTATGTATGTTTCATCACACTGAGGCATTTTTAGAAACAGTACCTTGAGACCCACTACTGACCCCATGGTGAGATTTATTCAAATGTACAGCTATAGAACTGACATTTTTCTTATCAGTAATATGTCTGACATGTTCTAACAGCCTAGTTTTAAAACATGTGTTACTGTCCCCCAGATAAAATATGTTACAAGGCCATATAAGAGCATTCTCTATACACCAACATCTTGAATGTACAGACTTCAACATGCTTTCCAGCCATTCCACTCATCAGGAATTACAGCACTAAATAATGATATACCAGTATATCTATCCACCTACTACTGTATGACATCTGGACAAAGCCTGACATAATTGGTGGACAGAAGCCCAAATACACAGCCATACATGAAATATTGCTGTTATACACTGCAAAAGTTGCTGATGTTACAGGGTTTGTTGTAACATATCTTTTCTGAGGGACATAAAGTCAGAAAAACAAATGGATGTTACCATCTACATAATGCAATCACCAGAGTATGCTACTGATTTGCCAAGGACAGCACCTGTTTGTGGAGCGGCCCACACATAACAGGCTAAACTGTGGCCATTATGTGGATGACCGTACAGTTGAGAGCTATGCAGAGACGGAACTTTGTCAGACTGAAACCCATGCAGAAATAGCATGAGCAGACAAACCCTGTTAAACTAGCAGTATTCCAAACATATAACAGCAATACTCACATTCTGCCCCTAAGTCTTGAGCCTTCCCCAACATTTAGTTGGCTTGTCTCCACAAGTCTTGTTGTAAGAGGTAGTAGCTCACAGAACTTCAGGATGTCTTCCTCACAAGTAAGGGAAAGGGCCAACGCCCACATGGAGTACTCATTTATAGGTGTGTGTTGCCATGACAATGGCTATTGGAAGAACTTTACAGCTGCTCTGCATGCAATTAGCAAGTGTGGAACCCCAATAGGTGCACAGGCCATCACCTTGTCATGAGCATCACCTACAAAAGCCATGCTACCACCTATTCAAACCAGCTCTATCCCCGTAGTGCAGTGAGAGACAGAGAGAGAGAGAGAAATAACAAATGAAACATAAAGTGGAAAAGAGAAGAAAGAAAAAGTAAGTGGAACATGTAAGCAAGTAATTGAATGTAGTATTTGGTCTGTAATAATGGGAAGTATGATTTGGAGGAATATATGCCCCAACAAGATATGCTGTACTAATGTCCTGATAAACAGCTGCTATGACCATAGCATCTGGCCCTCTCTGCAGCGGGAGATATCACAGACATACCTCTCAACTGTACAGATCTTAGCAGTGTCCACATTTTACCATCATGTATTTTTATCTGTTCCTCCTAAGATCTGTACTTTTCTGGCAAATAGCTGAGGATTGAAGTAATCAGGTAATGACAAACACTTGAGTTTAAGACTCTACATCCTTAAGAATATTCACCGTAATGCTAAATGTATCATTCTACAAACTTCCTTTGTTTGTAACAGGAATATTTAAAGTCTGTCCCTATTTATCCCCCCTTCATTTTAGGCATTGTCTAGATGGGGTCTATATTAGAATACCAAAACCTCACTTACACAAATCCCAAAAGGCCGACACATACACAGCGAACTGCAAGAACATCAAACGTCCTTAAGTACAAAATTCAAAATATCGAATTGCCATAGTTGGCCATCTCCATGGCCCGCTATGTGCTGCCTACCCAAACAAAATAAATATGAATGTATTACTATATATGCACTTACCTTAACCTTCACCCTAATCCTAAGGTCAGTAACTATTGCATATTTACGTTAGGGAGCTATACCGGATAAGGGAATCTCCTACTGACGTTTTGCCTCACTAAAGGTGTGGACAACTATGGCGATTCAGTATTTTGATTTTCACACTTAAGGATGTTCGGTGTTCATGTGGTTTGCTGTTTCTGTGACAGCCTTTCAGGATTCGCGTAAGTGATGTTTTGTCATTCTAACATAGACCAGTCTAGATGTGATGCTCTGAGGGGTTGTGAGGTGGTATCACAGCTCAGGAGCCTGACTGACCCTGGAAAGGACAGCTCATATATGACAACCGCAGGGGTGTCTGTCAAACAGTTGTGACTGTGCCACTGTTAGGTCAGTTAATGGGATGTTTTCCATATCCATGTTACCTGTGATTATGAGTATGACACATGTTTGCCTTGTAAAGCTAAGACACATATCGAGGGCATGTGGATTGTAAAGTACTGTTGCAGACATATGTGTTGAATTGCATGTGATATATTGAATTAATAACATTCAATCGTACAGTGTTCTGCTGGACAATGAGCACAAATGTGACTGATATCTGTAGTCACATAAACATATACCTGTCAGCCAAACCATTGTCAGGTCTGTGAGCAATGACAGTGTAACATAATAGCCTGCTTTTGACTGTTGGACATCTTCCAGGTTATCACAGTGATGTCAAACCCTACTGTGCAATCAATGTACTAATGTATGGTGCAACTATATTTATACAGTATCAATACTGATGTCCCCTTTGACACCCATTTATGTGTGCCATTGTCCAGAAGTACTTCTGTAACAGGTTGGGAAGTATGATTGAGTGGCAAGACTGTAAATACAGTGTGCCATACTAACATACAACAGAAATATATAACCGGTATCCCCTCAGCACATGTATGTATGCTTATGTTCAGCTGGAAGGCATGAAACTAAATCACATGGGTTTCAAGGATTCAGGTACATAGGTTGTGCATGTTGCACATCTGTGTAATATCAGTGTCAGTGCATTCAACAGACAGAAATGTGTACAGCAACTGTACATGTCCTAATATTTTAGCATAACTTGCCAAGTGTGTCCATATATGAGGGAGTGAATCTACAATAGTTTCGAAATCTACTGCTGTCCATGTTTGTTGCAGTATGCTGACACTGATATGGGTACTAGAGTAGGCATGCAATTCCGCTAATAATCATAGAATTGTCCACCTGTGTTATGACTCTGTCCATGCCTTCCACTTCCAGCTATATCCACACCTATATACAGTGGATATCACAAGTGTACACACCCCTGCTAGAATATCAGGTATGTGTGCTATATAACAATCAGACCACAGAAGATAATTTCATAATTATTCTCATCTTTATGTGACCCCTAACCTGCACAATTCCAGTGAAATACAATCAAAGCTGTTTCTAGGAAATGACCAACTATTGACAAGTGAAGATGTGCCATGATGTAAAAGTCCAGACCAAGATGGATGAATGCTGTAACCATCTCAAGTGGTGCATACACAACATATCAGTTTAAGGGTGTGCACACTCACTCAACTGGCGTATTGTACTGGGCATTATTTCCATATGTTTTCACAGACTCGATTGTTATGTTTTCAATTGAATTGTACAGGCTATAGGTCACACTACAGGTGGGAATTGGTATGAAATGAGTTATTGTGGTGTCATGTTCCAACTGCACAAATACCAGGCAGTGTATCAGGACTGTGTACCCTTTATATCTACTGTAGCTATATGGACACAGCAGTACCTGACCTATATATCCAGCCTCCGTCATGGTAGAATAATCCTCTTTGGTGGACAACAATACACAAACCACATTGGTGCAGGCAACAACTTTGAAGCAAGTCCACCTATATCTGAGCAAACATGTAAGTTCACAGGAGACTTCCTGTAAGGATAACTATGACTATGAATTGGACATATCCACACCACCAAGAACAATTGCAACTGTTTCTCCACATATGTTGTAAGTCTCAGATGAAACAACACTGTTCACCCTGTACTGGGTGTAAAGAACAACTCATACACACGTCATGGATATAGGCAACCTGCATCACACAGGTTAGGTGGGAACATCGCCACCCAGTTGTACAGGGAGATATGCACATTAACCACACTCCTCCCCTCAGCAATGGTGAGCATGTACATATTGCCTACTGATGGCAACAACAGAATATCTCCATGTGTCATAATAACATGAGTGTCTACCTCCTACATGAACTCAGGCATGTGCTCACAGCTCCATCACACACTACAGTCAAACACAGACCTGCCACCATCCACACACCATGCACATGGAAGATGGACACTGTCAACCCTCTACACAGAAATGAATGGAGAATAGAGAATTATGCAGTCAAGTGTCCAACATTGGGGGGAATAAGATAGCTCAGGGACAGGCATGTAATGTAAGCTACTATAGCCATGAAAACTTGGAGGGTTTCGGTGCAGTGTGGATTATTTGCAAGTAATGCCCACTGTTGATGTTCATTTTGACAACCGTATAAAGTCCTGTGACGTTTTTCCTGTTTATGTCTTCCAGGTAACATGCATAGTGCTCGCCTACCAGTATTCTCTGTTGGGGATACAGACATCATCACCTAATATGTGATAGGACATTATGCCCAGTCATTTGGATGGAGAGCAGAAGATGTGCGGGAGAAGACTGCCCTGTGGAACAGTGTGGTCCACAGGGTAAATGATGCCGGCCTGCACAGCAGAACTTATGAGCATGTGCAGCATCAGGCCACTGACCTCAAATGCCATGCCTGTCAATGGGCTGCTGCTGTAGTGAGGGGCTGGCTAGCCAAAGGTGGCGTCCCAGCCATCCAGCCCCCACTGACACCCACCGAGGAGCTCCTCACCACACTTGGGCCACACTCCAACCGCACAAGCCATGACACTGAGGGAAGCATTGTAGAGGTGAGTTGCACACACACACTGGATGATGAGCATGCAGGTAAGGGCCCAATGGGGATTAGTACACTAATGTATCAGACATACATGTATCTGTATTTTATCTACATGCATGTGTCAGGTCCAATTGCACTTGTGGATGGGGTTTTCTAATGCACAGAGGTGCACATCTATGGTGAGGGCAGGACATTGTGTATTACTGTGGTTAGTACTGTAGATGTGCAGACATGCTGCATTGACCTGTACCAAGGCCACATGTGCATCTGCTGACAATAACTCCCCCTCACAACTACCTAGGACCCTCTTGTCTGCATATGGGACAGCAGCCTGAAGCTGGTGAGTATGACATTGTTGTGTTGTTGCCTGGCAATTCCCCAGGCATGTGAAGTGCATGCAATTTTCCATGCACACAACCATCAGTAATAGCTATATTGCTTTATGTACTAGCTATATTGCTTGTTGTGCATGTTCACTTGTCCTGGGGTTAACTGTATTGCATCACAGTGGTCACCACTGGGGCCTATCTGACTTGAATTCAACATTCCTGTAGCATACCTCACAACTTGTCAGTGCCAGGATGTCTGGACAGAGGCTAGCAAATTGTGCTGTACAAATGGCCTAAGGTAGGGTCATGCATGACGTATTACTGGTATACAGTGGATATAAATTGTGTACACACCCCTCTTAAGATGCAATGTGTTTCTGTTACATACTAATTATGACCACAATATGACAGGCCACACCTCTTCCAGCCTTTAGTGTGACCCATAACAGGTACAGTTCACTTGTAAAACCAAGCATCTGGACTCATGTATTGCGCCTACAAGGCTGGCTGCCTGTGAGGGTGGCAGATGTCATATCAGCATGATGTTTCAGTCAGGTATAATACCTCATGTTGCTATATGTGTCAGTACACTCACTGTGGCCTATTTGGCTATAATATCACATACATGGGCATTGTTAAGGCACACAGACCACTTCCGACCACATATAGGTTTCAAACATATGGATATTCCAGACACATCTGTACAGAGAACTGTACAAGGGTTTAACCTGCTGCATGTAAGGCAGATGCTGTTACCACTCGATATAAATTAATGGCAGCAGGAGGTGGTCACCAGCCATGTATGGTATACATATCAAAATGGTATAAGCAACACAAGATATGATTCTTGCACACACACAAACAGTTGCCAGCATTAGGATTAGAACACCTGCCTATCTAGGTATTCCTAATATAGTTCTACACAGTTATGAGATGTGCCACAGATGTTATGCACGTCCACCTTTTCCAAAGGTACTTCTAAGGTGGATGACATCAACAAGTCTACTAAATTAGAGTGAAGGGAAGTGTAAAGGGTAGTACACAGGTCAAAAAAGGTATGAGCCAGACAGTATATGATTCAAACACCCATACATACACACACTTGCCAGTACTGGGATTAGAATTCCTGCCTATCTAGGTATGTCTACTATAGTGTTATGCAGTTATCACACATGCAACAGAGCTTACTGAATTTTCACATGGCCAAAGCTGCTAATAACTACACAGTTGTGGTAAAGTATTACAGGTGGCAGACAGTCTGCCTTCTGTTCCACTCGTACATCATGCTAGTTCTTTCTGTCTTGCACTTCAACTAACATTATGGCTAGGCACTTCACCAGGTTATTGTATCAAGAAGTGTGGCACACCTAGGAAATATCAGCAGTACTAGTTCATCACAGATGTAGCCCCAGTACTTACTAGTTATGTCCAGCCCTCCT
Organism: Protopterus annectens; assembly: GCF_019279795.1. NCBI lineage: Eukaryota > Metazoa > Chordata > Ceratodontiformes > Protopteridae > Protopterus > Protopterus annectens. Next base: position 1,461,888,873 of record NC_056731.1, on the reverse strand, counting down.
GGCATGTTTGAAGGGCAGTTATCTCTGCTTTCACCCATTAACCTGGTGCACTTGTCCATTCTGGGGCACTGTTGCAACTGCCTCATGTACTCAGACAACCATCCCCTCTAAACTCCAAACACTCAGACCTGTAAGTTTACCCATATATCACCCAATGTGGACATATGCACTCTCCAGCAAAGACTGGACTAGCAAGTCAGGAGGATAAGATCAACACCTACACCTCACCATGTGGAACACATAGCTCTCCATGAAACCTACTTTGATAGCCATGACATACAGTGAAAAGCCACACACCCACCTTCCCAGAGGCACTCAATTGACATTTACCCAAATATCCACTTAGACACTGTAACATGGCACAAGCCAGCGGACACGTATTTAACCTACACAGTGTGCCTCCAACCTAAGCTCCTAAGTCTTACCACCTAACACAATACAGTGCTCATGGGTAACTCAATACTGAGGCACACACATCCCACTCACTAAGTTGAATATGTAGCAAGTAACAGCCAAATATCTATCACATGCCAGCATCTAACACATGACACAGCCAGTCATGTCACTCCACAACAGCTGCGAGTATCACTCCATATCCATGTGGGCATGAATGACTTGGGGCACACTTCCCCTGGACTATATGACAGGTGACATAGTTGAACTCTCTGGTTATGCAGGCCAGGCAGGTGTGACAGTAGCCCTGGGCAGTGTACCTCTGTCACCCAGAATGATGCTGTGCTACTATCAACAGATGATTGACTGCAACATTGGCTTACATGTTATGTGTCATTCTCAGGGAATCCAGATCTTTTCTGCTTGGGATGACATGAGTGACAGAACCCAATGACTTGCCACGGATGTCCTACATCTGTCACCACTGGGTTGCCAGCTACTGGCTCAGTGTCTTGCCCCCCCCCTGTGGAGCCTTATTAGGCAGTGTTCCTAATGTTATTACCATCATAACAGCTACACATGTATGCAATCTGAGGGTCATACTGCTCAACAGTGGACATCTAACTGTCAGTATGCAGTCACTCATAGCAGTCATTGGAGTGGAGGACTCATGTCTGCTGTAATGGAGAGATGGTTCACAGCAGCAGACAGCAGACCTGCAGTATCAGGCTGTGACACATTCCACAGCTGTCAGCCCCCAAACATGGACCACACCACACCTCCACAGGTGGTGTTGTCTCCATATTCATTGTGGATAGGAACACCTCCAGACTAGTTTCCCATCATTATGCACTGGAGATACTTCCAGTACAACTGCCTTAGGGTAATTGTGCAATCCAGACCATAGCCTGCTACGGGTCCACATCTATGTCCCTAGATTGTCAATGCACATTCCTCAACACCCTACCATCTATGATGGTCCAACGCAACACTGACATAGTATGAGTCTTCAACTACTACTCCATCACCTGGGGAATGTAGCCAAATGCCAGAACAGTGGCCCAGCACTTCTGGGATTCATCATTTCCGTTTCCCTGGACCAGCTCATACTGACCACTAGGTAGAGGATGCAACAACCTAGATCTGTGTTGACCACTTAAATATGGGTCTGTTGCTCATCCACAGATGTCAATCCCTGCATGGCGAGATTTGCACAGGCTGTAATCAACATGGAACTCAACATGTCAGCCACACACACCACAAAGATAACCATCTGCCAAAACCTCTCCAAAGCTGACTTTGCAGCCAGGAAAACAGGGGTGGATGTCTTCACTGCACCCATGGCAATGGGAAATAGCTGCATGACTGTGGAATCATACATATATGATCTGTACAAACAGGTACATGAATGCATGGTACTGGCCAGAGCCAGGAGAACCCAGACACTGTTCTCCAAACACTGGGAGAAAATGTGATGGTCCCCTGCCATTATTAAAGTGTACATCAGAAGGAGGACACTGTTGCAGGGAAAGATGGTGTCCCATGACTGTTGAACTCCCTTATTAGCCTCAAACACAACTTTGGATCCCTCATGGAATCCCCGACAGGCATCTGTAGCAGTAGAGATCCAGCAGACACTGACGACAGTCACAACAACCTTTGATAGTTACATCAACAACCTCCACAGCATTAAAGACAAGTGCTGTGAGTTACTGCACAATGCTAATACCTATCCTGAGACAACAGAAATTGGCCACAGTCTTGACAACACATCCAGTGCCAGCTTTATCCCTCTCTCTCCCCACAAGTGAAGTGCTGAGTAAATTTGTTCTCACATGCTGTATCACATTTCCATTCTAGGCATCTGTGTGTCACCAGGATGTGGGCCTGCAGCAAGGCCACAGGGTATGGCAGTGTGGTAACACATCCACCATGTCATAGGCAGGGTACAGTATGTGCACGGTAATCCCCGGTCTGTAACACAGTGATTGCATATGCCTCACAGATTATAGGGCTGAGGGTTGTACATAGGTTTATGCTGATTTACATCATCAGTTGGAGAATGGAGAATGGCACATGTTCTGGTCTTGGACACACCTCTGATTGCTAATAACCACAGGCACAGGGGATATTCATTAACCAAACACACTGGGATTACTATTCACACACACACACACACACACACACACACACACACACACACACACACACACACACACACACACACACACACACACACACACACTTGCCAGTACTGAGTTTCGACCCCCTACCTAGCTATATATTGCTACTACACTGTTATGCATTTATCGCATGTGCCACGGAGCTTATAGGGTGGATGTTATCCCAAGGAACTTCTAAGGTGAGGAACATCACCAGCCCTTGTAAATACTGGCATCAGGTGATGTAGTCAGTGAGAGGTTCCACAAAATATTTTACCCTACACACACACTTACATTTGCCAGGACCGAGGTTCAAACCTCTACCTAACTATGTTTTCTGACCATATGAATTTACAACATGCACCACTGACCTTATATGATTTAGGGTTGCCAACATGTACTTTTAAGCTAAGTGATATCTGCAAGACTGCTAAAGTCAGGCACTGAGATGTGTACTGGGTGTACATGGGGCCAAACTCTTTGAGGTACAGACATATATACATAGACATATGTACACACACAAACTCTTGTCAGCAATGATACTCAACCCTTTACCTATGTAGATATTGCTACTACATTTTTCCACATTTATCGCACGTGCCACGGATCTTGCATGTTGGAGAGCTGTGCAAAGGTATCTTTGAAGGTGAGTGACATCAGCAGCAGTGCTAAAGGAGGGGTAAGGGAAGTGTTGTAAGTGTAAATGACCACAAAATCAGGTCTCTACAAGGATACACACACTCTTTCACACAAACACTCACATTTACACAGTTGCCAGGATCGGAACTCCTACCTAACTTGTTTGCTACATTATACTATTACACAGTTATCGCAAGCACCATGGAGCTTATATGCTGGAGAGCTGTGCAAAGGTATCTTTGAAGGTGAGTGACATCAGCAGCAGTGCTAAAGGAGAGGTAAGGGAAGTGCTGTAAGTGTGAATGACCACGAAATCAGGTCTCTACAAGAAAACACACACTCTCTCACACAAACATTCACATTTACACAGTTGCTAGGATCAGGATTGGAATTCTTGCCTAACTAGTTTGCTCCACTATAGTATTAAACAGTTATCACAAGCACCACAGAGCTTATATGGTGAAGAGCTGGTATCTTTGAAGGTGAGTGACATCAGCAGCAGTGCTAAAGGAGGGGTAAGGGAAGTGTTGAAAGTGTGAGTGGCCTCAACCACATTCATCTAGAAACACACCCACACACACACACACACACACACACACACACACACACACACACACACACACACACACACACACACACACACACACACACACACACACACACACAAACTCAAACCCAACTTCACATTTGACAGGACTGAGATTACAACTGCTACATAGATACCTATTTGTGCTGTAGTGTTACACAGTTATCACAAGTACCACTGAGACTATAGGGCTGAGGGCTAACCAAAGGTATTTCTACAGTGAATGACATCAGCACATCATGTGATATAGGCCAATGGGATGTGTAGTGGGTGGGACAGGCCTCATAATGGGATTCTCTCTGTTGCTGTCTGTCTTTCTCTTCCCCACATCTGTGTGTGTGAATGCTCGACATATTATATTATGTTGGCCTTAGATCTGTGTGAGTATTCCTATCCAATGTGTGCGTGTGTGAAGTTTCAATGGTGTACAATTTGGATTGTGTGCACAGACAGCTGCGAATAACAGATATCTATAGCCCACTCTGTTGTGAGACATGGGCTTCATTTCTCTAAATGTAGGAGCATGCCCACTATGACCTTATATACTGAGTGTGTGCATCCATTCCAGGGAGGGTTGGACTCCAGTTCAGGGTTTTTTGTGCTACAGCTACACTTAGCAAACTGTTTCTGCAGGATATCTGTAGATAGGTTGCCAATATGAAGACACAATGGGCTTAACATATGTGGTATACTGTAACTATTGTTGTCTGTGCTGCTTGTGTGACATGTTTGGTTGTAGCATAGATTTTCTGACATATGTACTGTTTTACACTGTGATGTGTCATGTCATCAACTACTGACAGTTATCATTCATTGCTCACAGTTATTTACCAGGAAATACAAGATAAATGAAGCTGAGACCAATATTCTGAGGCATATAGACTACACATTCTGGTACACACCTGCCGTTGTGGGGGGATAGCTACAGACAAGAGACTGCTGATTCTGCATAAATTGTCCAGCCCCTTGTTAGTATGCTGGCTGGAGACCTCCTCTATGTGATTTTCTCAAATGCATGGAATGGCCATATCCTGCTAGGGCCATACCTCTCAGCTTTACAGATACACCCAGATTATCCAGAGGCAAGACTCATATATCTGGTCAATTTACCTTCACATTGTGGTTTACAAGCATTTTTGTGGCTATTCATTCATGGATTTGCAGTCGGGAGTAGTATGGGCGAACATTAGTTTCAGACTTCACACACTCCATGACATCCATGCTTCTACATCCCCACTCTGTGATTCTCTCCTTCACCTAACATTATGTAAGCAATATCTCAGAGATATACCAATAGTTGGGCCTTTATCCTAGTAGTATTTATGGCCTGATCCACAGTCCTTGCAGTAGGACATGGGGAGGCATGCTACTGGCATTTGACAACATGGCCTTGCATTTGTTTTCTGTTTACTGTGTTAGGTTGTTAGTTGGTACTCCCTAACATTCTGTACATTGGCACTATGGGTGAGGCATGGGCCTTTGCCAGAGGACTGTAGGCCATTTGAGAGTGCTTCAGACCATCTGTTACTGCATTTCTACATGAGATTGTGGGGGTAGGTGGCACACCTGCAGGCTGTAACATTTGAAATTACTGTACTGGTATTTCGGTTACTCTATTGGCTTCCATTTCATATTGTACTGTGACCTATCATGCAGACAGGAGACATATCAGTAGAGTACACATGTTAGATCCTAATGGCATATATTTCAGTTTCAGACTTATTACCCTTCAATGCTAGAAGGCAACTGCCAGACCTGTTGTAGTATGTTTGTGTAGGTCTGGTGGGGGGCTGTTCACTGTTGCCATAATTTGGGGGCCTTAGCCCAGCCTTTCTTCATGGTCATCTACACCTGTCCTGCTGGGTGAGGCTGGTGGTGAATATGTGACCCTCAAAGACATCCATGTGTGTGACCTACTGGCACCCACAGTTCTTTTGGCCATCACATGTACTGTGGTGGGGATTGTCACCTTGTGTAGTGTTGCCTAGTATGTTGACACCAGTATTTGTTATGAAATTCCTGCTGTCCCATATAGCTGTCTGCTGCTATCCCATTCAGCCACCCAATTCCCTTGCATGCTTACATCCATATTCCATTCAGTAATTGATAGGAAGGGTGACTTACCTCGTTGCTGGGCCAGTACTGAGGACAGTGCTGGATGGCTGACTTATGTTGGATACACATAGTGCACTCCCTATACATGGTAATGCTCAGGTAGTGTCATGTTTGGCATCCGTTGTACTGTATGTGCAAGTTGGAGAGACGTATCAGTCCCTGGGTTCCTACAGTGTCAGTGTGTGTGCTATGCATTGCCTCTTTGCCAAGGCCTGGGCATACTGTGCATGCTTCCTTCTGCCTACAGGGGCAGGGGCAGGATATTCCTCCTCTGAGTCCCTCTGTGCCTCTGCTGGCCTTGGCAATGGTAGGGGGCTGTGTGGCCCTGCCCTGTGCTGTTCCTATTGCAGCTGTTTCCGCAGGATCATATTGTGTAACATGGCTCATACTATGAACATTTATGTACATGTAGCTGGAGAGTACTGCAAGGCTCTACAGGATATGTCAAGGCAGTGGAGCCATGATTTCAGCATCCCAAACACACATTCTACAATGATCCTGGTTTGTGCGTGTGCCTCATTATGGTGTTTTTATTCAGGTGTCTGTGCATTTCTGATGGGTTTTAATGCATAGCCAGCATCCCCCACTAGATGACCATATGGGATGTCCCCCATGGCAAACGCCTGATACAGCTGTGAGCAATGCCAGATGTGGGAGTCATGATAGCTTCCAAGGCTGCTAGCACACACATTCATGATAATGCCCTGAGCATCGCACATGACCTGGCAATTGATGGAGGGGAAGCCCTTGCGGTTTATGTAGACCCTGCCTCGCTCACCTGGTGGTGCTTTGATCTGGATGTGCATGCAGTCTATAGCTCCAGCTATCTCAGTGTATTCTGTTATATGGTGGAAAAGATGCATACATCTGGTCAATGCCTCACGGGCAGTGGGGGCATATATGTGCTCATTGGCATGTTGTATCATGGCATCCAGGAACTGGTGGAGTACCCTGGATGCTGATGCCTGTGAGACCCCCATGATATCCCCAGTTGGTCTTTGGAAGGTGCCTGTGGCTAGCATTCTTAAGCCTAGAAATACCTTGGTATCCATTGGGATGGGTTCCCCTCTATTAATTCTGTGTGTCAGGAGTGGCCGGCACAGCTCAATGATTTTCTGTAGGATGTCCCTGTCCACCCTATAGCACTCTACTATCTCCAGCTCATGTAGGCCCTAGTAGGTTACCCTGGGTCTGTACACTCTTCTCCTCCTCCTCACTGTGGGTCAGTTGTCAGCATTATCCTCCTCACCACCCTCAGTCACTAGCACATATTGATGGAGTAAATCAGCTGCAGCCTCTAACATTTTTAGTTAGTTTTGCCTGTTAAAAATCCCCCATCTCTGTACACTGGTGGTGTAGAGTTTGTAGGAAAAAACAGTTTGTAGGGTGTTTGCATAGTTTATAGTAGTGTGCTGGGCTGCTGTATGTGTAATTGGCTGATTCTGATACATTCCACCTGCCAGCTATGCTAGTTCTGCTTGGTTGCCTTCCTACTGCTGTTTCCCCTTCCCAGTTCCTCCCTATTTAAACCCCACGGCACGCAGTACATATCCAGTGCTCAAATGTAAACAGTGCTTCCATTTCCTCTTTGTTTTTCTTTTTTTTTTTGTTTAAATCCCGGTGCATGGCATGCATAGCCATTTAGGCTATATACACATTGCTCAGGCACGTATGACACACCCCTTTCCTTAGCTGTGCTTTGCTAATGGCAAACACGGGCCACAGAGCTCCAATGAGCTTACAGCAAGCATGACACATCCCTTTATGAAGTCATTCAGTTCTTACACTTGCACTGTTGTATTGCTGCACCTACATGGTTAGGTACAAATTGATACTTTGAAGAAATCTGTGCTTCAGTATAACTCCCTTCATTTGCATACCCCAGTGTGTAGGTCATTAGTTACTGCACTTAAATGGACTCTTTCCCCCTGACAACCAGTGCTCCCTGGTATTGTTTACATTCTGCATGCCATTGACTATAATGGCAAAATGCAGAATTAACTTCAAATTTACTTTTCTCATTTTTTTTTTTCAGCACAATCCTGTTTGCACACCGCTGCCCTAAGATTAAATGGCCGAGATCGGCCAAAAAAAAGTTTAATTTAAAAACAAAATAAACTGTTTTTAATGGCAATGACCTTATATTTGGCCATTGTCATGTGTAGTAAACATAATACATGCTTTTACACGTTCTGTTATGCCTCCATTTTGTCAGATGTAGAAATGTATTCAGTTACTAGCCGAATACATTTCTGCACTGACACTGTTCTAGCATGGAGACCTGGCAGCTTTGTGGATCACAAATCACCTCATTTGCATGTTTTTCACCAGCAAATGAGGTGATTTTCATATTTGCCGGTTTTACGTGCTAGAACAGAGTAGGGCCGCTCATGCACGTGCAAACGGCACTTTCCTGGATCACTGGGCATCCATTTTCCATGCAGGAGCTCCTACACTGTTCCTGCATGGAAAATCGGCTTTCATGAATCCCGGGGAATGTTTACATCATGCAATCAAAAATTAACCACATCAAAGTAGTCATATTAGTTACCTTGTAGAGAGGGCTGTAGATACTGCAATCTCTACACTGTGTAAGTACAGAGGAAGTTTGACTTCAGCAATGATTGACTATTGTCTGTGGGTGTCTGCCATGCTGTGTAGAAAAGGCTTCTAATGCGTTTAGTATGTGTCATTATGAAGTGTTGCTGTACTGTTCCACCACATTAATACCCTTTTAGAAGAACATCAACATATGCAATAATGGTGATGTCATCCATTCAAATGTACACTATCACAACTGTAAAAAACATCTCATGTGGCTCATGCAATTCAGGCAGTGTTCTGTACCTTGTGTTCTTAGGTAGCCTGTTTAAATCCAGCCATTTCTCCTTTGATTCACTTGTGTCAGTATGTCTGTGAATGAGCAGGCAGGTAACAATGTTTTTTTTTTTTTTTCAAATAACTTTTTATTTATTTCATATACAAAAGAAAGGATTAATATTACATAAAAGTATAGGTATGCAAATAGACAAATAAACAAACAGACAAAGTACAATCTAATCCTATAAAAACTCCAAAAATATATACATTATTTACAAAACAATGTGCAACCAGATAAAGATATGGATCGGCAATAAAAAGTCAAAGATGTAAGGAAAAACAGTGAATCTACAGATTTAAGTTTAAAGTGTGGACTATACCCAAAACCTATATAACAGTGAAGAGGCCAGTTAGTTGCAGAGAATCAAGTCAAATATATTCTTCCAAATTTTTCCAAAGAGGGCTATTTTGCTAGGACCCCTTATGATGAACTTCTGCGCTGCAATATATGTGAGGGCCATTTCCTTGAAACTATTCCAACAGAGTTTGGTATGGTCTAGCCAGTTTTTGTGATACATAACTTAATAAGAGAACAAAGAGTGATTAGTACGTGCATATCTAGTTTGGAAAGTTTAATAGTAGGTATGTGAAGGATCGCTATTTCCCAAGAAAGAGTCGATTTGTGGTAGCCCATTTTTTCGAGACGAAATTTTAAAGAAGTCCAAGTGGGAGTATTTGCAAGACCATAGTATATGCAAAAGATCAGCTTTTGGGAAGGAACAGCATGAACATGATGGAGTGTTCTTGGGGTCAAACGTATTAAGCACAGAAGGTGTATGATACGAGTTATTATTTATCATTAATTGTGTATAAATGAGTTTTTTAAATGGAGATAAGTCTAGGGTAGTTTTGATAGCAGAAATCTTTTGTTCCTCCGAAAGAAGGATGCCATGATTATCCTAGTAGTTGGAAAAGAGGCATACTGAATTGTGAATAATCAAATTCAAAAGATTATATGATTTAGAGAGCATTTTCTCTGAGCTCAAAATCATGAGCATAATCTCATCTAGTTTGATGATATCCTGACTGTAGGCAAAAAGATGAGCAAATTTGGATGAGACTAGTTCTCTTATTTGACGGAGGATAATCGTGTATTTATTATTAACCTTGAGAATTAGACGAAGGACAGTAAGTGTTTTGTCTCTATGTTTGAGGATATCCCATACTACAACATCTTTGATGAGAGGAAAGTCCGAGAGACTGATCATCAAGTTATTGATCTTAATATTAGGATTTAGATGAAGAGGTTGAAGTAATGGAAGGGCTTTATCTAGGTTGAGGGATTTCATCAAATTTTGGAATAACCTGATTTTATGTTTTAGGGAGCTTGATAATTTGGACTTGTTAAGAGCATCCGGAGAAAGAAAGGTAAGAGCTTTGGGGTTAATTTTGTTTGCTATAACATGTTGATACCATAATCTCATCCAGATAGGAGAAGAGTTAAAGTCTCCTTGACTAAATTTAGAGATGGACAGAATTCTATTAGCACAGATGATTATATAATAGAGTTGAAGGTTAGGTAAGCCTAGACCGCCCTTGCTATTTGGGTAAGCTAACTTGGAGTAGGAAATCCTAACTGATTTAGGAAGCCAAATAAATTTAGCCAATTCTTTATTAATCTTAGAGAAAAGAGTATTAGATAACATATAATCTGAGGCATAGAACTGGTCAAGGAGTCTGGGTAAGATGTTCATCTTCACTATTGCAGATTTGGATAATAGATATAAATTCATTAGTTCTCATCTACGAAGATCTTGTAAGATTTTAGACCATGTACTAAGAAGGTTGTTTTGGAGCATGGACGCACAATTATGTTCGAAATGAATACCAAGATAACTAATATTGAAGGTTGTCTGAAAAGGAGAATCCAGAAAGTAGTTAGATTTGTGCTCTATAGGGTTAATAGGAAAGATGTGTGATTTCTTATGATTGATCTGATAACCTGACACCCTTGAGAAATTATTAATAGTGTTAGTAATTTTACCAAGATCAATATTTGGACACTGAAAATATAAGTTGAGATCATCCGCAAATGCGGATAAGGTGATCTTAGTATTTAGGACTTTGGGTATCGAGTGGAAAGAATTCTGAGCTATATAGAGGAAGAAAGGTTCAATGAATAAATTAAAAAGAAAGGGGGACAGAGGACATCCTTGCCTTGTACCATTCGTGATCCTAATTGGTTTGGATAGAGTTTTGTTAATGTAAAGATAGGTAGATGAATTTTTATATAACATATTGATCATATCAGAGAAAGCATTTGATATGTTAACGTGAGAATGAGTTAAGAACAGAAAATTCCAATTAACTCTGTCGAAGGCTTTAGATGCATCTAGGGTTAGTGCATAGATCGGATTTTTATCTTTTTTTGTAAGATGAATTAAGGAGTCCAAAGTTAGGGTATTGTCCCAGGTGTGCCTTTGAGACATAAAACTGGACTGATCAGGGGAGATTAGAGAGGGCAAGATTTTTTTAAGTCTGTTTGCTAGAATGGTCGATAGGATTTTTATATCGACATTTATTAAAGTGATGGGTCTGTAGTTGTGGGGATCAGCTTTATCTTTCTTGTTTTTCAAGATTAGAATGGTTTTCGAGGTGTTCCAGTGTAAATCAAAGATACCATTTTTTATGATGAAGTTGAATACTTTTAGAAGGATAGGGGAAATTATTAGGTTAAAGGCTTTAAAGAAATCGGAGGTAAACCCGTCAGGACCCGGAGATTTGCCAAGCTTGAGGTTGGTAATAACATTTTGGATTTCTTGTAGGTTCAACGGAATGGAAAGCATGGAGTTTTGACTTTCATTCAGGGAGGGGAAATTAATAGAGTTCAGGAAACTCTCCATATATGAGGTAGAAGGGGAATCCTCCTTTATACAATATATGTCTGAATACAAGGAGTAGAAAAAATTTATTATTTCTGAGTCAGATTTATACATTTTGTTTTGATGCTGTAAGATGGAGATTCTGGGAGTACACTGATTATTTTTAATTATTCTTGCAAGAGTTTTTGAAGGGACTTGCGACCATTTAGAATAAGTTGCAATAAATTTTTGTTCAGACAAGGAAAGGTAACATTGATGAAATTCCAGTAATTTTTTTTGAGTGTTGCTGATCATATTTTCTAAACTAGGGTCTGGATTTAATCTTTGTTTCTTTTGTAAGTCAGAGAGTTTCAAGATCAGATTTGATTCCTTCATTTTGTGAAGTTTTTTGAAGTAAGATGCCTTATTTATCAAGAATCCTCTCAACCTAGCTTTACATGCAGCCCATTGGATATCTAGAGGGATTTGTGATGATTCAAGGTTAGAACCGAAGTCTGTTAGAATTTCTATAGTTTCTTGAACTATATCTTTATTACGGAGCAGGTTATTGTTTAGTGTCCAGTTTCCATAAAGGAAGGATGAGGTACAATTTAGAGTATGTGTGATCTTGAGAGAGATTATTGCATGATCAGAGAAAAATCTAGGTTATGTAGTGAAATTTAACTTAATGTTAGAGAGGGATTGAGAAATCAAAACGAAATCCAGACGTGACCAAGTGTTGTAGCATTTGGAATAGTATGTGTATCGATTATCTTTTGTTAAAAACTCAGTAAATGAAATGGGATCAATGAGGTTGAAATCATTTATCAGTTCTTCTAGGGCTAAAGAGGCTTGGAAGTTGTATGAAGGAGATTTACTGGTGCGGTCTATACTAGGATCTATAACAGCGTTCCAATCTCCTCCTAAAATAAGTTGGTGATCCTGAAATGCACACAGAATGTTATAGATCTCCAAGATGAAAACTTGTTGAGCACACGGGCCATACAGATTAAAGAATAGGATTGGCTTGCTGATGTTAGGCAGCTGCGATGTGAAAAAGCACCATCTGCCATTTTTATCCGAGTTCACTTCCAAGATTACCCCCTGAAAATCCTTTTTAATTAAAATAGTCACCCCCCCCTTGCATTGGAGCTATCACCTGCTGCAATGAGAGATTTTATCCATTTCCTTTTAGTTTCTTTCACCCAATCTCCTTTGTGCATATGCATTTATTGTGAGAAACAAATATTGGCCTGAGATTTGAACAACAGATGCAAAAGAAGAGATTTTTTTAGATTTATCTTGTAAGCCTCTTATATTCCATGAATCTATAAACCAAGCCATGTTAACAAATTAAAAGAGATCAAAAGGCTTGAAAGCTTGGTTATTCTTTTTCGACGGATATGGTATCTGAATCACATGAAAAAAGAAGATATATTGTTAGATTGGGTATAGAAAAGTAATGGGTAACCATATCCAACTTAAAGTATTTGAATAAAAACTAACATACGTAAGGGTAGCACAACATTCCTTCAAATACTTCCAGGTGCCTAACCACCCCGTCCACTTAAGTGAAGGAATACAAAAATAGAAACAATAATAATGAAAAACGTTAACTAACAGAAGAAGCACAATGTAAAAACCTGACTTAAGTATTATCCCACAAAGGAACCGTGCTACAAAGAATGATACTATACATATGTACATAGCAAGCAATATCCAAAAACAGATCATACTAGGACCCTAATACATACATCACAGAGCTCCATTAAAAAAAAAACAGTAAAAAACAGTAAGAATTTTTTATCTATGGAAATAAAAATAGCATTGTATGAAGATAGTGGCTAAGTTGATAGGAAAAAGAGAGTAAAGCTAGCCAGAACATATTAATAACACATGTTTTACATATGAGAACAGCCTTTTAATATTATCCTTTAGTACCGAAAGTCTATTCACCTGAACATAATATGTGCATAAGGCAAAAGAGAGGAAAAAAAAAAGGTAGAGGAAGCAGACAGAGTGTGTATACAGCAATCGGCAAAAATCCATTAGATTGTCTGACTTAAAATATAAAGGTAACAAGGAAACCTGATACTAGTTAAAAGGTCATATTAATAAGTAAATGGCTTAATTATAGATACTAGTATTTACTGACCAGGTAGTAATCTAGTATAAACATAGGCAAAAGCCATAACACAGAACATAAAGCATTTGTAAAAATCTAATAGAAATACGCACTAAAGTCATTAACACAAAAAGAAATAGCTCTTGTTAATAATAAACTACATTGAGGAGCCTTGTTAGTTGAAACTAGTTGTAATAACACCTGAGTAGTAAATAACAATCAATAAGCAGGAACCATCCTGACCAAGTGTATGGTCAGTTAAACAGTTATATTGAAGTTTGTTTCTGATGCTTCTGATTTAAAGCATACAGCAAAATGACAGAATTACCTGTATCCTTAAGACACAACTATACAACAGGAAGTTCACGGAGATGAGGCAACTGCTGTATCATTTACAATCGAATCAACAAGTGACAGTCAACACGCATTCTTTAATGATTCTAATACATACACAAGTCATTGTGACTGAAAAAAAAAAATGATAAGTATGCACCGACAGCCTGTAAACGATGGTGTGTGGCAAAGTCGAGTGCCCTCCGAGCAATAGGCACTTTCCTGCCTGATGGGAAAAAAAGGCTCCGATAATATAGAGAAGGCTCAATAAACAAGCTTGAGCCCTCAAAGGAGCCTTAAACTATGCAGACGTTGGTAATCGGGTAGCAGACTGAAAAAATACTGATCCGAAGGGGACAAGTTATGGTGGTGTTAGCGGATGTGCTGAATACTGCATGAGAACTACTAGGAGACGCAGAACAAGGGGAATCCCCTGGACAGCAAGAAACAGCCATAAAAAGGTTCCGCGCTGCTCTGAAATTAATCTATCCTCACAAGAACCAAAAATTGGAGCCAAAAACAGCAAACACCACTTTAGAGACCAAACAAACTCTAAGACATATTCAAAAAAAGGAACAAGTCTGTTCGGTAGGTGAAAAACCAAATATTAAGAATCAGAAAGAACACTCGCAGGTGATTTTAATAAGTAGGTATATTACAGCACAGGCGTGTTGTTGAAGGCTTTAAGAAAAGCTTCCTTCGGATTATTAACAGTGTATTTTGTTTCATTGTGAGAGAAGATTAATGCGCTTGGATAGCGCATCTTAAATTTAATGTTTTTCTTGATTAATTCAGTGCAGAATAGAATTAGGCTTTGTCTGCTTAATTTGATCGGTAAAGGCAGATCTTGTGCAAAAGAAATTTTATGTTTATTCCAGGTGAAATGTTTTTATTTTTTGCAGCAGCTAGAATTTTTTGCGTGTCTTGAAAGTTTAACAGTCTGGTATAAACTTGGCTTGGAGCACAGGGATCCCGACATTTGTGCAAGGCATGGTGCGCTCTCTCAACAATTAGATCAGAAGAAGAATGACCTTCCGATCTCAGAAGTGAATCAAAGATCTGTTTAGTAGTAGTAAACAAGTTGTGGTTTTCATAAATCTCAGGGAGACCCCTGATTATTATGTTGTTGCGGCGACTCCTAGCCTCTAGGCCCATCAATTTAGCTTGCAAATCAGTTAACGATGTCTCCTTGGTGCAAAGCTCATCAGATAAGGTTTGGATCAGAGATAATTAGCCTGTGTTTTAAGTTCAAGGGTGTCCACTCTTTCCACAATTTGGTTGATGGTATTACCAAACTTGGTGAGTTGTTCGGAAAAATCTTGAATAGCTAGCTGGATCAGCTGAAGCGCAGCTTTAATATCATCTAAGTGAAAGTTAGGTTCAGATTTAGTTTTGGCACTTGGTTTAATTGGTTCTGATGATTGCTTATTTATTTTCTGCCTTTTGGAGACTACTTCTTTTTCTGGGGAAAAGATTGATGAGAGTTTGGCTTTAGAAGTTTGTATCTCCATTGTATCGGCTTCATTTGCCATATCCGACTCTTTGAGGCTGAAAGCGTGAAAAGCTAATCCAGGGCCCTCTGGATACACGTGGCTGAAGCTCCTGTTTTGCTAGCAGGATAAATAAGATGTTCTTTTGCTCAGAAACGACTATATAGACCGCAAATCCAACAGGATGTAGTTGAATAAGTTGGTTACTATGTTTAGTCCGTAGAAACTAGCACTTTAAGGTGTGAAAAGCCACTAAAGCTGTAACAGAGGTAGGGAGCTCTGTGGATAGGGTATACACTAAACGACCACCATCTTGGAATCCAGGTAGGTAACAATGTTGCAAGACAGCTATCTGCTATGTACATGTATGGCTAGGGATTTCTACTACAATGATTCATACTACGTTTTGACACAGAAATGCTTTATAGGGTAATGATGATGTCATGGGATAACATTTTGCTTTGCCATGATAACTACTAAGGCTTTTCCTGTGGCATGAGGGCATGAGATTATGTTCTCTATGCTTTTGCTTTACTAAGGCATGTGTTCACATCTGTGATTATCCACACATTGTGCCTGATTGCCATTCTCCCATCACACTGACAACTGTATTATGCATCATGTGTATCTGGATATACCTAACAGCAAGCAAAGCTGTGTGAGAAATACAAACATAACATATAAAGAAATGACAGGCACACATCCCTTGTAGCAATAACATGATGCCATGTCTTTATAGCAGCAGTGGCAAGGTGGCACATTCATTTTTCCCAATATGATGTAGCGTCTGTCATCACATACGTTTTCAAAACTCACATTGACTAACTTGTAAGCATTGTATACCCTAATGCTGTTATACATGAAATACAAGTACAAGCATTATAATGTGTACAATACAGTAGGAGATATCTTAACCAGCCTTTTTAACTCATACAAATTGCTACACAATCATATGATATAATGACTTCACATAGGTGGAGTTTCACAGCTTTGTTAAGATTCCCATTGAAGCACACATGATTCATACATTTGTAGTCAGTGGACTTACAAAGCTTGCTGTTCAATTCCAGCCAAGGTGCCATTCTCTGAATATATTGACATTACACAAACAACACTGCATGATGTTATTATTCACAATTTTTACTTTCTAGAAAGAAATGTCAAGTCATTTTGTAATATCCTGCCAGTGAAACAGGTATCTTACAAGTGTCATGGTGTGAGAGCTCCTACATCGCATGCATTCAGTAATAAGTTATATATCATATCTACACAGATACAGTGTGTTTCAAGTGGGGGACTATGTTGTTGGACAAAACAATAGAAACAGCTTCCTTGGTTGAGAAATATTTACTGTTAGAAGGCTCACTTTTGTGTGAACATTAACATAGTAACCTCCTTGTCAGTCTGACAAAATCTTAGTGTGCACATTATCCTCACATGTCCTTTATTACTCCACACGTTAGTTTAATTTATTTGGCGCAAGATGCATTTCTATATTGTGTGGTAGATGTAGGTAATACACAGCTCTGTAGAGAGTGCTGTATGATATGCAGGGGGTTGAATCTGGAAACATCTGTCTATCTCATAACTGGGTCAGACTGGGGTGGTTTAGGCAAAGGAAGTATTTATTGCACAGTTCTAAGGCAACATTTTGAAGACATGAGCCTTCATGGTATGGGATTTATATCCATTATAATAAGGAAGGGCTGTAAGTCCTTCAAGTGTGCTCATCATGACACTCACAGAATGACAATTTCTGTGGTGTCACAAATTGACACACATCTTTCTGATATTTTTATTGACGTGTATTCAAGCCTAGTAAGATGCAAATGTTGAGTACTGTTCACAGGCATTAAATATTTTCCACATGAGAATGCACTGCACTACATGCTTTCCTCCATTCATGTATGTATTACTATAATAGTGTTTTTCACACTGTACAGCTTTAATGGACATGAGGACATATAGAACATGTCTTCCTGCATGGCATGATGCCAGATCATCATAAAGTCTGTTTGGGCCAGTGTTTGGACACCGTCTTGTGTGTTTGTGTTGTTTACGTGCTGTTATGACAGTGCTTGCTGAATGTGCTGTGAGCATGCCCAGTACAGTCTTGTATTAGATGCACTCCATTTGCAAATGCGGACCTTGAAATACTGCACTGTCCTCAGATCTGTTCTGTCATTTGTCACTTGTGTATTTGTATTGTTGTTATATCATTATTTATGATGCACATGTATATAAAAGACATACCTGTCTAAGACATTTGTCAGTGAAACATGCCCCCCATCTATAGTTGTTCACTGACAAATGTTAAAGCATGTCTTTTTTGTCTGTGCATGACACAGCTGCTATACGGCTCATGTCTTGTTTATACAGGATGGAGTGGGGGATACAGCACTACTGTTGGTTATCATACACACATTCTCTGTTTATACATGTCATATTCAATAACTGCACTGTTTGTAAATGGCCTGTAATATATCTACTGTCCTTCTAACTATTATCTCAACTTGGTATGCTGTCAGCATTAATATCACAGCTACTCCCCTTTCTTCTAGTGTTGCATTGTATCTTTCTCACATACATTGTAAGCATGCTCATTTTAGTGTGCATTGGTAAACACTTGAAAAAAGGGTTATTTGTTATTACCATCAATATGGACATCTTTCTATTGAAAAAATATTTCTTTGTGGCATTATCACATTTGAATGCATTAACCAAATACATTTGTTTTCCATTTACCCTCCCTTCATAATTATACTTGCACTGCTCACATTGCATTCTGTGTGAATTAGCCCTATTTCATATTCCCTGCATACACATGCTTAAAAGTCACCTGCCTTTACTTCATATAAACTTTCCGTGCTTGCTGGCATAATACATTTGCCAACAAGGAAAGTATTTTTGTTCACATTGTGTTATTATGCTACCAACACTGTTTCATGGCTGCCAGTACTGCTGCTGGCCATATAATGGGACTTGGAAATGTGTTAAGTGTGACAGGAATGCATATTCAATGAGCTCATCACTCTAATGCATTGTAATCATGTAGGCTTTATGCAAAGCCTACACAATTGTTTCTGAACCCAGAAAATATCTTCACTGAAGCAACTAAGCAGATCTGGCTACCCAATAAAAAAAAAATCGATATATCGATCTATCTATATATGTCTAAAGATGGGATAGGTACAGATCACCGAATGGCAACATAACCGAAACAGATTCAGCTGGGCATACTTGCACGAAAGTGCTTTTCACCGAAAGGCACTTTCGAGTAAGTATGCCTGTTGCGGAGATCGCACTACAGTGGGGATAAGGGATAATTCCCTTTTCCCCACTGTAGTACGACCACAGAGTGAGAATATATAAGTAGGGAGGGTGTGGCGGGTGCAGGTGGGCTTGCCCCCCCCCTGCAAAAATGTAAAAGTAATGTTTTTTTTTTTTTTTTTAAACACACTAAGGAAAGCGCTTTTTCAGTGAAAGCGCTTTCATTAAAGTGTGTTCGGTGATTGTGGATTCGGTCTATTGAACTTTCGTTCAATAGTCCTAGATCCCTACAGATATATATACTATATATCTGCAGAAATATATATATGAACATTTTCAAAGCATAAAAATCAGTAGTAGACTTGAAATGAACATCATTACAAATTTTAAATATCAAGACAAGAACACATAAGCCAGTAAACAGTGTGCACTCTTTGTGCATGTACTAGTACATAAATTAAAACCTGCTTAATTATCCTGCAAATTAATTACAATTTAGTTAATCTTGTTATATATTCTTTCCAAGCAATATACCCTCAGTTATTGGTCCACAAGTTCCTCCTGCTCCTCTCCCTCTTCTTCCTTCTACCTATCCTAAAACATTATCTCACTTTTTCTTACTATTTAATACTAATCCTCCATTTTCTTCCTTTTCTCTCCTTCTTCTAAGTTAATTTCCAAATGTTTTCCATAGCTCTTACATGATGCTGTGTTAATTAATAATACTCCATTTAAATGTTGTATATTTGTTAATTAGTTGTATACCTCTATTTATTATTTTGTTTATGTAATGTTATAATTCTTCCTAAGCTTTTCTCCCTAGGCCTCCAGTGAAAAGACATAGCCTTCTGCCCAGTTGGACTATCCTAGTAAAGTAATGCAATAAATAGCTAACTAACTAAATAAATAAATTTGACTTTACAGTTGTAGCATTTGTGAAGCATACTTGTGGTAGTCTGTTTTAATTAATGAAGTTGGTCCTGTAGTAGTGCCATGACATCCCTGTCTTCCTCCTCCTCGTGGGTGCTCACACTATTCCTTCATGTTCCAATTCCACCAGTTTGCTACTGTCCCAAAATATCCCACTGTATGGTACTTTATAAGGTCATTAGGTCATTCAGTGCAGATCTGCTCCCAGGATATTCTGGTTATTAGGCTCAGTGACTATCTTTGTCTTCCTAGCAATTGTGCACACAGAGTGTCCTTTTTAACCAGTATACATACTAAAAGGAACTGTCCTTACTTTTTTTTTTAAACAGATTGCAGCTCTCTACCACCTTGCTGCAGAGATTTTATGAGTTTGCACATGGAAGGACTGATTGTCTTCTGCCTGGAGTTGTAGAGTGAGTTTATCTTTTTCCCTGTCTCAACTCTATTTTCTAGCCAACTTGCTCCTCACTTCCATTTTGCATTCCTGATCACGCTCACATTTACTTCACTTATCCTTCCCTTTTAAATAACTGTAGCAGTGGTGGATTCAGGATTTTACGAAGGGGGGTGCAGTCTGGAAAGTCGACAAGTGAGGTGGGGAGGCAGGAAAGCAAAACACTGGGGAAGGGGGATGTGGAAGGATCACCTTAAGATATTGTATCAGCATGTGTGAAAACACAGCAACATACAGTCAGTTACAAAACATTGGTGGTGGCAGATGGATTGAGCACAACGGTTAAGGTTTTCACCTCAAACACAAAGTATTGGCTTTGATTCTGATCTCAGCTTATTAGCTAGACAAAACACAGCAACATACAGTCAGTTACAAAACATTGGTGGTGGCAGATGGATTGAGCACAACGGTTAAGGTTTTCACCTCAAACACAAAGTATTGGCTTTGATTCTGATCTCAGCTTATTAGCTAGACTTAAAATTACCATTCATGGCAGTTAGCCTAATATTCTCATGAACCTGGTGTGGCTGTGTTAGTGGAGGTATATAACTCCTATCCAGCACACAGCATATTAGCAGACATTACCAGTTGTTTCAAGACATACCTGGAGGATATGTTTGGTTGCCCATATGAAGTCATAGTTCTTTTCTATGGCATACCTGACATAAGCATTATGATAACGTAGCAAAGAATCCCAGTGAAGGTGATTTCACCCCAAGACCCAAATGTAAATAATTTAAGTAAATAATGATTTATGTGAAACCAGCAAAGTTAATTTATGTAAATAATTTTATGTGTGCAAGTGAAGTTCAGTTATTTAAAGAACATTGCAAGTTAAGGAAATACACGTTTTGTGAAAAAAGTCCTAAAAAACAGTCAGTTAAATTATATGCAATGTATAAAACCAAATTTAAGTACTGCAGCATTTCCCAAAGGACAGTAACACAAAATCTACTTTAATGGCTTGCCAACCTAATATGCAAACCCATGGAAAGCCTTATTAGGAAACAGAAACCCTCCGAATACTGTTTCTGTTTCAGTTTGGATTTGTCAAGGGCAGGTCATGCTTACCAAATCTAATGGACTTTTTTGCAAAGGTCACAATGCAATATAGGAAGGCAAAATGGTACACATTGCATACCTTGACCTAGCTAAAGCTTTTGACACAATCCCCCACTCAGACATTGTAGAACTGCTAAATAAACTAGGAATGAACTATGGTCACCTACTGGATTGCCACATGGCTCACAGATGAGATGCAAGAAAGCAAAATTGGCAAAGTTACCTCCAGAAAGAGATGAGCTACTGGTGGAGTCCCCAGGGTTCTGTGCTGGAGCCTCTCCTGTTTAGCATCTACTTTTCTGAAGTAAAAGCCAATACCAAAGGACTCTGGATGACTAGGTTTGCACATGACTACAAGTTAGGAGCAATCTGTGAACTCCAAATTACACAGCCATCCTGCTGGACAGTTTGTCCCAAACAACTGGTGCCACAATCATGGACCAAATGAAATGCCAGTAAATGCATTATTGTATCCTTTGGAAGTCATCTACCTCAGAGAACAACTATGATGACAATAAGACCTTAAGAATAGACTTGTTTGGGTTTTCGGAACTTATCTGGACAGTGACCTAAATTTTGACCAGTATGTCTACTTATGTTAGAAAGTGCTTCTATATTAAACAACTTAAAGAAATGGGTTATGTCTAGATCTAGGATGTCACTGCCCCCCTTTACTCAGCACTCATTAGGCCAGTCATTGAGCATAATGCCCCTTTTGGCCTGTATATGTCCAGACACATGCAAATGGAATGCCTGCAAAGAAGTCTTACTAAAAGGATACTGGGGTTAACAATATGTCCTACACAAACTGACTTAAAGTCTGCCATTTGCTTTCTTCCACTGACTGCCTACCATAGCTCTCAACCCCTCATCTCCAAAATGTAGAACATAATGTGACAATATGGAGCAAGAGGCAAACATTTACTAACAACTTCATCTAGGGTGCTCATAGCATAAGTATGAGAAAACAGTTATTTTATTTAACAGTTTTCCTGTTTAACATGATTCAGTATTGTATACCATGGCAACAGCTAACACTCAAACTCACAAACTGAAGAACATTCCTCATAATGAGATACAGTTGAGAGCTATGCTGCCTTTCCATCCCCAGACAGACCGCCACTTCTAGCCATCAGCTGTGATACCAAACAGACTGTTTCTACACATATATAAAATTGTTGATTTGAACAGCTGCAACATTCAAATACTTCAAGCCACTGATTTTAATGTGTTGTCAAATGTAAATCAACCCCCTCTCTACAGTTTGAGCTGGCATCAGACTGACCATATGTACACTATTAACCAACACAGCCTTTAGAATCCTAAATGTGGAAAAAATGTTTCGCTTAAACAGTGAAAATGCATGCTAACACATATCCACTTATTCCAACATCTTTCTAAGTTTAAAAAAGTGATATTTAAAATATTTCTCGATTTCTGGGCCTTTGTTCTCCCATTTTAGATTTTGCATACAAAGAAATATTTCAAGTGTGGGCAATAATGCCCTTCTAGCCTGCCAATATACCAAAACAGTTGTTCCCATAATAAGTTCCAGACTGTTCTTAAAAATATCTAAACTAGTACTTACTTTAATGTAATATGGTAATCTCTTCCATGCATCAGTTCCTCTCTTAGAGAAGCAATTAGTACATTTCAAATTCCTATAGAATCTTCTACATAGGCTGTCTGATGTTTCGCTACTACTTTTTGATAACCCCAAATATTCCCAGAGGTAGTCTCTAAATGCCCTATATACCTGAATAAGATCACCTCCTAAATATCAGAGACCCTGTTCAGATATTTTAGTCTTTCACAGTAACTTAAATTTTCACTTCCATTGATGCTCGTGGTATATTTCCGCTGGGGTCTTTACAGTTCACTCATGATTTTCTTATATGGTTTCCACATAGTTATTCCATACTCAAGTTTGGGTCTAATGTCACTAAAAAACAATTACTTCATTTCCAATTTCCTAGACTTTATAAACATTTTTATACTATTGTTCTATAGCTATCACTAACCAGCTGGTTGATATGATTAGAAAAACAAACCTGGAATGATCCATTTACCATACCATATATACCCTAGTCCTAAAATGTATCTACAGTTTCAATCACTGCCTGCTGTATTAAAATATTAATCATTCAGTTATGTCTCCCAATCACCAATCTTATAAGCTTAGTTTTTGATGTAATTATCAGCATTGCTGTGCCCAAAACATCACTTTAGTGAAGTTCTTCTGCAGACACGCATGCCCCATATGTAACTGTCTTAACTATTTTCAAGCCATTTGCAATATACAGACTAGACAACACACAACCACACCCATTTATTTAACACTTGCACAAAAAAAAGATTGTTTACTTAATACTTACACAGATACACTTAAAATTTGCCACTTACCTCGCGTTTTTTTTTTTTGCAGCAGCAGCAGTAAAAACATGATATATCTTGCAGCTGTCCTCTCTCTGTATTGCAGAGTGGTGATTCTGGATCAGCTTGATCCCAGTTGGGCCAAATGCTAACTTTTGTGGGCTGGCTGTTTGCTGTAAGGGATTGGAGCAGAAAGAAGTGTGCAGAAAAATGACCATCGTCATAAGTCCTGTCTGGTCTTAGAAAAAAAAAAAAAAAAGTTCTGAAGTTCTTGGCTGTGCACCTTAATACCCTGTGGTACACCCAACCAAATTTCAGGAGACTGTCTTGTACAGTGCTGCAAACACTTGATCAGAGAATGCAAAAGCATAGTCGATTTAGTGCACACTGTACTAAAATGCAACAGAGAAATCCACGCAAACCGCAGGACTATAAAGAATAGGAGTTGCTCGGCTCTTTACTCACGCTGTCTACTGCAAAATCCAAAAGTTAGAATTAAGCAGGCAGCACCAATAACAAGAGATTGACTGCAGCTGTATTTAACAGAAATTAAGCAGCCCACCAAATACAGCTGCAGCCAATCACAATTACATCATCTAGATGGATTAGTCCAGTCATCTCCCAACCCTCCACATTTCTCAAAAAAGCAAAGTGATAATAACTGTCTTGGCTGACTGTGAGCACAAAAAGCTTATTGTTCGGTAGAGGAAGACTTTTGGGACATTTTTAAAGATTTTTTACATGTTTGCTACCCCTGGTTTGTCAGTGTGTACGCTATGATTTATGTAGCATTATGCATATGCTTTCCAATGTCCTAGCCAAGCTATAGCATGAGTCTAAAAAGGGGGAAGCATGTGCCCCTGCGTCAAAACCTAAATCCGCCACTGTGTAGTATAGTATAGATTAGACCAAGCATTCAACTAAACCACCCGTCCTCCTGCCTCTCATCTATCCAGAACATACACTACAATAACACATCTACAATCTCCTTAAAACATAGTTAATCAACCTAACAAAAACAGACAGATATAGAAAATCAATTTCAGATATAGTAAGTAGCACACATTTTAAATCATGTCTATAATGGATATACACTAAGCATTAATAAAGATTTCTCCAATGAACCTCAATACCAGTCAAACAAATACAGGATAATGCCCAAACCAGTAATAATTCCGTACACAAACATTCTGAATTATTCAGCAAAGAAGCCACTGTCATCTTTAATTCCACATTCTTTATTAGCTAGCCAACAATATTACTATATTCCTCATTTATAACTCATGTATGCCTTCTTGCAACTATTGTTGTTAACTCATAACGCTTTCTTTTATTCATTAAAAAAAAACCTCTTTATTCCTCTACCAAATGACACCCACTGGGGCAAACATCATTTTATTCCACAAATATCCTTGTTATTCCACAGCTGAAAAATTCTACACAACTTGTTTAAACTCTCTCAGATCAGTTTGCTACATACCATACAAAATTCACACTTCCACCCTGCAACCTTGCTCAAATTATAGTCTAAAGTCTAACATGCAGAAATATCAACAGCCAAAGTTTTATGCTCACTTATACTTTTTCCCTTCTTATAACCTTATCTAAAAAGAAATCACCACCTGCACCCCTCTGTAATAAAGGAATTATTAGGCTATCTTCACATACTGAAATCCTACTGTGGAGAAACATAAAACCTAATCCAGGTTCTTCAATAACCCTCACCCCCACCTATCCAATATAACATACCAGACTGCAAAAATAAGCACTTAAAAGTATTCATGTTTAAAATCAGGAAGCATACTGAACAAACCTGAACTACTACATTCCTTATTAGACAATGACAATCTAAACTTAGCTGGAATTTCAGAATCATGTGTAAAAGGAGACACCCCATCTTAATCAGTTGCTTCCCCAATTTCAAATATCTCTTTAATGCAAGACCATGAACTAAAATGGGGAAACTCAACTTCTAAAAAAAAAAAAAAAAAAAAAACTTCATCCTTCCTAGAAGAAAGCACATCAACAAATGTCTATGACCCTAACTGATGAGCTGGAACAATGCAAACAGCCACACTAATTTGCTACTTCGTACAATCGTCTACACTAGGGGTTCTTCCAAATCCTTCAAACCCCCAAACACTTTGAATACATTATTGTTCTCGAGGATTTTAACCGAGACTTTCTCAGTCCTAGACTGAAACAACAGGCATCCTAAGTGACCTTGCACTAACATAACTATTGAAAGGACCTACTGGGCTGAACTTTAAATCTTCAGGCCACTCTGTCGGACCTTCTAAAAATAATATACTATACATTTCCACCTTTCAAATCCTACTGCTAAAGTGCACAAATAAATAAAGAGTTTTACCTTTCTAGTTTTGAGTTAGGAATAACACTTTAAGATTTGCAAAGTAGTGGGTTTATTTTATAAAAAAAGCACTGGGTGATTGCTTACTCAATTTTTTAGATCAGTTTTTCAGAAAAAAGAAAGCGCATTATTTTGTATTTTGTTATCAATTTTATGCATACAGAACTCTGACGTTATATAGCTTTTAACAAATCAATGTATTTTTAATTATTTTATGTCCTAGTGAATTTTGCTGAGAGCTTTAAGTGAACACATGATGATTTGCCTTTTTAAACATAGACCATTTGGTCTAAGAATTTTATCCTTTGACCTCTTCTATCCTTTGCTTTTTCTTCCCCACCTGCTTAAATCCACCTTATATCAAACTACATAGTTCTAATGACTTTTGTTTTGTTTTCAATAAAACTTCTAAGATGTATTGTATGTATTTAAAAATATTCTGCAATTGCTGTTACTCTGTTTGCAACTGTTTTTGTAACTTTATTTGCGATTGCCTCTGCATGGGGCTTTTCCCTCCAGGCCTTTGCCAAAAATGGGCTATTGCTCATTCGGACATACCCTGTTAACAAATGTAAAAATAAATAAATAACATTTAGTACTAGTACATACTATTTTACAGACATGTTTTAATGATTTATCCACCAGCCTGAGAAGGCCAGAGCATACTTTAACATTTTGAAACCAAACCTTTTAACAAAGTTTAACATTATGACATTTTCAAAACTTTTTTAGCACTTACTTTGCCTTTCATAGGTTCATAGGTTCATAGGTTCATAGGTTGGTACTAGGCTATCAGCCCTAGGGCCTATACAAGCCTAGCCATAACAATTCTCTGGATATTTCTTCCCACATTATTTACTTTCCTGGACCCCTGTCTGTCAGGCGGGCGCGTGTGATCCTCCCTGGGTGAATTTCCTTTCTCCAATCGTCAAGGTTCCTCTGAAGAGGTCCCAAGAAAAAGGCACTCTTGACATGTATGTCTGGGGAGTCTGGGTCAGGAACCCATCCCTCCAACATGTTTTGTTCATTGTGATGACAAGGTTTAGATTCCTGGGCGTGTGCTCTGAGAGGGGGATTTTTTTTTCTTAAGTGTGTCCATGTCTCTGGCTCTGGGTTTGACACTGGTGTTGGTTAAGAGATCGCCTCTGAGTAGATGATATGTGACAGAGTATAGCTGGAGTTTTTAAGGCGGTCAGTCAGCGTGGGGGCTTTAGGCCTGTGATTCAGTTGTTGCAGATGTCTTGAGAGGTACATACCAAATGGGGCGTTGTATTCTATAATGGGTCTAATGTGATGATGTGTGCTACATAGAAGGATTTCCTGACTCTTGTGGCGATGTGGTTGTCGAAGGTGAGACCACTGTCCACCTGTGTCCCTAAGTCTCTTATCACACTTTCTGTGTTTAGTGTACTGCCACCTATATGGTAATTCATGGATACATGTTTTTCCCAAAGGGGATAACAATACATTTCTTGGCATTGAGCCATCTGTTTCTGTAAGGCCCGATTCAATCATGGCTCCCAGTTTACAGTCATCTGCAAACTTTGTTAGCTAGAGTCCCTTAGTGTTGACCTGTACTTCAGAGAAGTAGATGCCAAACAAGAGCGGCCCAGGGACTGACCCTGAGGGTACTCACTTGTCACTTGTCTGGAGCTGGATTTGGAGTCGGCTACTTTTACAGTGTGGGTTCTATCAGTAAGCCATTTAGCAACCCATTGGGTGACATAGGGATTTATGCCCAACTTAGTAAGTTTATCTATGATTCCAGAGTGGGGATGGTGTCAAAGGCCTTGGCAAAGGTCTAGATAGCTGTGTGGACCACCTTACCCTTGTCCATGGCTCTGGAGACTGATTCAAAGAAGTCAACCAGGTTCAGGAGACAAGATCGGCCCTTCACAAACCCAAACTGGGTGGGGTCCAGTGTTTGAAGGTTGCCAATGTCTTTGTTTATAAGTTCCATGATAATACGCTCCATGGCCTTGCAGATAAGGCTTGTCAGACTGATGGGACGGTATTTTTCCGTATCAAAGTGGATCCCCCTTGTGGATTGGGATAACTGTAGCTCTCGCCCCACTCAGTAGCGAAACCTGAGGTGAGGCTATGATTAAACATGACACTTAGGTGAGGTGCCAGTTCATATTGTAGTTCATGTAGTACACAGCCGGGATGTCATCTGGTCCCATGGATGCTGTATTCTTGGCTTTAGAGAGTTTTGTTGTACCTGTGTGGTGTGTATTACTGGGAATTTTGACAATCTTCGAGATGGGCCATTTAGGGGTGAGAGGTGGGGTGTTTTTGTGTGCACTGAATCGATCTGCCAGGATATTGGCAATATCCTTCGGATCAGTATATTTAATGCCATTCTGTTTTAGCTCAGAGCAGATCTGAGCATTGCCATTTAGATTCTTGACATAATTATAGAATGCTTTGTGGTTGTCTTTGGAATCTTTGGCAATTTTATTTTCGTAACTAGCTTTGGAGGATTTTATGAGGCATCTCAGTTTCTTACTGAGGCTAGTAAGGGAGTTTTTTGCATCTACTTGTTAGTACACCATAACTTGCTAAGAAAATGCAGTTATAAGGCACTTGAAATATAAGGTTGCAACTTATGTGAAACTATATTTTGTGTAATTATGCATTTATTTTACCTTTTGATTTTAACATAAACATAAACATTTTGACTTATTTGTGAAGAAACTGTAAGTCAATATGCATTTTGTGAAGAATAATCATGAGACAACAAATTTTTTTGTAACAGACCTCTCAGTTGACACTACCAGTGTCACACAACAGTTATATATATATATATTTTTTTTTTAATTTGATAAAATATGCTTTAGCATTATAGCATTTATTATTTACAGTACTTGAATTTTTATTTACCTTAAGTTTATTATTAAATACTTTAATAAGTGGCATTTTACGTGCAGGTGAGGTTAACCATTTTGTAATTACATTCCTTAGAGCAGAAAATATTAAAACAACTAAGAGAATAATATCAATTATTCTAATGATGCCTTATAATATACTAGTTTTTAGGGTAAAAAATGCACTGCCCAACCAATTAAAAAGTATCTACTGTTTAGATGTGTTGTTCAGGTCTTTGGCCCTCTACTTTATGAAATTGACCAACTTTTTTGTTTATTATGATAGTCACTAATATAAGAACAACAACAACGTTTTATGAGGGCACATGATTTTTTGTTTTTGGCAGCAAGCATTATGTTGAGTGCCAGACGATTTTGTAATTCTACAGTTTGAATTTTAGTCATTTTTTATTTGCCATTTTGATGTGATGTGAAGTATGATTTGCTACCTTTTGAAGAATTTGAACAAGCATGATGATTTTCAGTATTGTCTTTTGCACTCCATACTCAGGAGGAAAGGCTGAAAATATTTGCTTTGCCCAGTGAATTGCCAGTTTATTTTTCAGTCTACCTGCTGGAGGGTTTTTGAAATGTTGAATAGCAGGAGTAATATAGCCCACAAAACAAAACTTAGGCCAGTTTGTAAGCAGCCAGGAATAGACACAATTATTACAAATGTAGTAATGATTCTCTCTTAGGCTTATACCCTACCCCAAGTCATAGCTTTTTAAG
Organism: Protopterus annectens; assembly: GCF_019279795.1. NCBI lineage: Eukaryota > Metazoa > Chordata > Ceratodontiformes > Protopteridae > Protopterus > Protopterus annectens. The sequence goes on along the minus strand of NC_056731.1, from coordinate 1,461,859,290 downwards.
TGTAAAGAGTTTATCACACTTTTACATTTGGTGTTATTGTATGTGGTGTTTTTTTCTGCTACAGATTTATTTTTGGCATAGCACATGTTTTTACAATTTGTTGTTGCAAGCTGAAGAGACACAACCTTTGAAAGTCATTTACATTATGTCACATTACTTTAGTATTGCTAAGATATTTTTCAAAGGTCATTTGTGATGCAGGGATTGAAATTATGGGTAATGTTGTCTTAGAATGATGAGGGATATGTGAATACACCTAGCAGTTTGTCACATTTAAATTCACAGTATAACAGGAAACTATTTTTTGACCAGTGTATAAAAGGAAACAGCAACAAAAGCAAAGCAAAAGTACTCACTGTTTTTGGATTTATAATGGACTGCTGTCTGAGCTGATTTTTTTTTTTTATTTTTTATTGGGGAAGATGATTTGTCCATTGCACATTGACACATTGACCTTTTTTTTGCTGATGATGATTTGTCTTGAGCTTTTACAAAACAACCCCAGGATTCAGAAAGCTCTGCATGGAGTGCAAGAATAGTGCAAGAGCTGCTGCAGGCAATATGGCTGACGAGCGATCCAGGAACGAGTTCCTGGGATGTGCATGAGAGCTCCTGCACTATTCCTACACGGACACCCCTGCTATATGCTAATCACCCAATTTTCTGGTGAAAACCATGCAAATTAGGTGAATTAATGATCCAAGAAGCATGCAAGCATCTGTGCCGGAATAGTGTAACCTGCAAAAATGTATTTGGTTACTAACCGAATACATATCTGCAAATTAAAACATGGAGGCATGACAGCTCCAAAGAAAGCATGTATTCAATCTAGTAGGTATGCCAATGACCAAATATATGGCCATTGGCATGGGAAATAGTTGCAAAATTATAAAAAATAACTTTTTTTTTTGTCCGATTTCGGCCGTTTAAGCATAGGGCAGTGGTGTGCAAACGGGATCGGCCCGAAAATAAGAAAAAAAGTTGGAAATAAGCTTTTAAACCCAAATCAGCATTTTACCATAATAGTCAATGGCATGCATAAGACAACAATACCAGGGAATAGTGGTTCCTAAGGGGGAAGGCTCAGTGTGAGCATGGTAACTATGAATTAGCATTCTGTTTTATGCAAATGAGGGGACTGATACTGAATCACAGAATTCCTTCAGTGTTAGCCTGCACCCAACTGTGTAGGTGCAAGAACACCATGGTATAAGTATAAGAGGTAAATTACCTCATAAGGGGGGAGTGTCATCCATGCTGTAAGCTTACTGGAGCTCTGTGGCCCATGTTTGCCCTTACCTAAGCACAGCTAAGGAAGGGGGGGGTGTCTGAGGCTGCCTATCAGTGTTTACATTGTCTAAACAGGTCTGTGTGCCATGCACCAGGTCTTAAACAAAAAAAAAAAAAAAAAACATGAAATAGCAGCTCTGTTCACATCTGAGCATTGGGTATGCGCGCCACACCTTGGGGCTTAAACAGAAAGGCAATGGGAAGGGAAAACAGCAGTAGGAAGGCAATCAAGGAGAACTAGCATAGCTGGTAGGTGAAATGTATCAGAATCAGCCAATTACACAGGCAGCAGCCCAGCCCAGCACACTACTATAAACTATGCAAACACCTTTCACTCTGGTTTTTCCCACAAACTCTACCCCACCGGTGTACACAGATGGGGAAATTTTACCTGACAAAACTAATAAAATGTTGGGGGTTGCTGTTGCTCTCATACATCAATATGTGGAAGAGACTGAGGGTGGTGAGGATGAGAATGCTGAAGACCAACTCACAGTGAGGAGAAGGAGAAGAGTGTACAGACCCAGGGTAACTTACCAGGGGCTATATGAGCTGGAGATAGTCTAGCGCTATAGGGTGGACAGGAACATTCTACAGCAAATTGTTGAGTTGTGCCGGCCACACCTCACACACAGAACCAACAGAGGGGAAACTTTCTCAGTGGATACCAAGGTATGTGTAAGCTTAAGAATACTAGCCACAGGTACCTTCCAAAGGCCAACTGGGGATATCATTGGGATCTCACAGGCATCAGCATCCAGGGTACTCTACCAGTTCCTGGATGCCATGTCAGCACATGCCGGTGAGCACATATATATCCTCAACACCCATGAGGGGTTGACCAGCAATATGAGTCTCTTTCACCAAATAGCAGAATACCCTGAGGTAATGAGTGCTACAGACTGCATGCACATACACATCAAAGCACCATCTGGTGAGTAGGGAAGGGTCTACATAAACCGCAAGGGCTTTCTCTTCATCAGCTGCCAGGTCATGTGTGATGCCCAGGGCATTATCTTGAATGTGTGTACTGGCAGTCCTGGAAGCTATCACGACTCCCACATCTGGCATATGACACAGCTGTACCAGATATTTGCTAGTGGGGACATCCCATATGGCCATCTAGTGGGAGATGCTGGTTACGCACTAGAGCCATGGCTGATGACATGCATCAGAAATGCACACGCACCCCTGAACAAGAACTCCATAATGAGGCACATGCACAAACCAGAATCATAATAGACCATGTGTTTGGGATGCTCAAGTCACAGTTCCAGTGCCTGGACATATCCAGTCGAGCCTTGCAGTGCTCTCCAGCTACATGTACACAAATGTTCATTGTATGTGCCATGCTACACAATATGAACCTGCGGAAACAGCTACAGCAGGAACAGCATGGGGCAAGGCCACACAGCCCCCCCACCATTGCCAAGGCCATCACAGGCACAGAGGGACTCAGAGGAGGAACAACCTGAGCCTGCCCATGTAGGCAGAAGGAGGCATGCCCAGTATGCCCAGGCTTTGGCAAAGAGGCAATGCATAGCACATACACTGACATGGTAGGGACCCAGGGAATGACACCTCTCTCTGACTGGCACATACAGTAAAAGGAATGCCAAATCTGACACTACCTGTGCTTTACCATGTATAGGGAGTGTACTCTGTGCATCCAACATAGTCAGCCCTACAGCACCATCCTCAATACTGGCACAGCCACAAGGTAAGTCACTCTTCCTATCAATTGCTGAATGGAGTAGTATGTTCTGCTAGTTGTATCTATGGTATGGATGTGAGCATGCAAGGGAATCGGGTGGCTGAATGGGATGGCAGCAGATAGTGGACACCTATATGGGCAGCATGAAATCCATAACAAATGCTGGTGTCAACGAAGTAGGCAGTACTAGACAAGGTGACAAATCCCACGGCAGTACATGTGGTGGCCCAAATGTATGTCCACAGGACACACACATGCATGGCCATGAGGCTCACATACCCAACACCAGCCTCAGCCAGAAGGACAAGTGTAGATGACCATAAAGAAAGGCTGTGCTAAGGCCTCCAATTAATGGCAACAATGAACAGCCCCCCTCCAGACCTACAGAGACAGACTACAACAGGTCTGGCAGTTGTATGTTTGTTCTGAAGGGTAAGAAGTCTGAAACTGAAATGTAGGTTAATAAAACCTAAGATCTGCACTCTACTGATATGCCTCTAGTCTGCATGAAAGGTCAGAATACAAAATGAAATGGAAGCCAACAGAGTAACTGAAATACCAGTACAGTCATAGCAAATGTTTAAAGTCATCAGGTGTGCCCCCCCCCCACAATCCTATGTAGAAATGCAGTAACATGTACATGTGGGTTTAATAACAGTGGAGCACAGATTACCTGAGCTAGCCCAATTTAAAGGATAGATTGTTGCATGTGTACAATATGCAGGGTCAGTGTGTTAGGTTTTTGTGTGTTCAATATTGTCTGGAAGTGGTCAGCATGTAGGCATGGAGGGTTGTGTCTCGGTGGCCTATGGCCAGTACTGTTGATGACAGGGCCATGTTCCAACAACTGCAGTGCCAACCACAATGCATCTCAGCAATACCCATGTCAACAGTCATCCATACTCACTGTCCAGATGTCAATATCTGTCACCGTCCGAAAGATGGACATGTCATGAATGTGTGCCCAGACATACACACAGTACACAGGTGGAAGTACCCTAGACAGAGTACATAAAATGTAACTGTCAACTGCACACACCTTTGGAATTGTACATACAGGCTAGCAGCACATTAGTTGTCCATGTAGTATGGAATACTGATGTAGTCTGGCCAATCAGTGGCAGATATCAAAAGGCACAGTTATGAAGTAATGAGAGACTGCCTGTGTCCTCGCACAAGGAAGCATAAGGGGAATGTCCCAGGTATATCTGTGAGTCAGCTGCAAGAAGCTTCCATATCACACTTGCACTCAGCTCACCCCACCATCAGCCACAGGTTTATTACAGGTCATATCCCTGCTGTTGGGAATGAGTACAGTATGACCCCCACTTCTGTATGGGAATACCCACAGAATGCATCATGCTGAATAGGTTTCCCATGCAGTTGTATCCCTAGCTGTAAGCAGCACCATGCCAGCATCCAGACCAATGGATTAATATGGCAGGAACTATTGCCCTTAACACCTTGCACACTTACCCTGTCACCCCAGGGGAATCCAGTGGCCTGGGAATGTAGGAGTAACAGAATGGGCTTGGCACAGATGGCCTACATCACTACCAAATGGCCTTCAGTCCTCTGTCAAAGACCTGTGCCTCACCCATACTGCCAATGTATGGTATCTCATGGGGTCCCAACTAACAACATAACACAGTCAACAGAACGCAAATGCAAGGCCATGTTGACAAATCCCAGTAGCATGCCCACCATGTCCTACTGCATGAACTGTGGACCAAACTCTTAATATCGCTGGGATGAAGGGACAACTATAGGGATACTTTTCAGATATCGCTCACATTTAGGAAGAGGATAGAATAACACAGTGGGGGGTGTAGAAGCATGGACGTCATGGAGTGTTTGAAGTCTGAAACTCTGATGTGTGCCCATACTACCCATGCCTGCAAACCCAGTAATGGGTGGCTACAAACCCACTCGTAAACCACAATGTGAAGGGGAATGGACCAGATATATGAGCCCTGCCTCTGGGTAACCTGGGTGAATCTGTACAGCTGAGAGGTATGGCCACAGCAGGATATGGCCATTCTGTTATGTCAATATATGTACAAGCAGAGGATCCTCAGCCACCACAGTACCAAGGTGCTGGGCCATTTACACAGACTCATCAGCAAGTGTCTGCAGCTACCCCTCCAGAATGGCATGAGTGTCAAGAATATGTAGGCTGCAGACCACAATACTGGACATAGCTTCATTCATCTTGTATTTCCCAGGAAATAACTGTGAGCAAATAAGTATATCTGTCAGTAGTTGATGACATAATACATCACAGTGTAAAACAGTACATATGTCTGAATAGCTCTGCTAACACCAACCATGTAACACAGGCAGCACAGACACAATAGTTACAGTATCCCTCTATCTGTCGCCCATTGTGACTCCATATTGTCAACCTATTTACAGATATCCTGCAGAAACAGGTTGCTAGCTGTAGGTGTAGAACACCAAACCTTGGACTGGAGTACAATTTACCTGGAATGGATTCACAGACTCAATACAGAAGATCATACTGGGCATGCTCCTACACTTAGAGAAATGAAGCCCATGTCTAACAACACAGTGGACTATACATATCTGTCAGTCGCAGATGTCTGTGCACACACACCACAATTGTACACCATTCATGCTTCACACACACTTTGGATAGGAATACTCACACATATCCAAGGCCAACACACTATAATATGTCAAACATATACACACAGAGAAGTGGGGAAGAGACAGACAGACAGTGACAGATTTCCTTCATGAGGCCTGCTCCACCTACCACGCATCCAATTGGCCAATATCACATGATGTGCTGATGTCAATCACTGTAGACATTGCTTTTGGTACCCCTCAGCCCTATAGTGTCTGTGGTGCTTGTGATAACTGTGTAACACGATAGTACAAATCAGTATTCATCTAGCATTTGTATATCCAGTCCTGTCAAATGTAAAGTTGTGTTTGACTGAGTGTGTGTGTGTGTGTGTGTGTGTGTGTGTGTGTGTGTGTGTGTTTCCAGAGGAATGATTTATGGCCCATTCACACATTCTGCTCTTCCCATTGCCCATGTTAGCACTCCTGCTGATATCAGTCACCTTGAAATGACCCTCTGGCCAAGTCTCAGCCCTATAAGCTGTGTGGTGCTTGCGATACGTGTGTAATACTGTAATGTAGAAAACTAGTTAGGTAGGAGTTTTAATCCCAGACATGGCAACTGTGAATGAGTGTGTGTGTGCAGTGTACTAGTTAGGTAGGAGTTCTAATCCCAGATATGGCAACTGTGTGTGTTTCTGTGAGAATGTGTGTGTGTCTTTGATGATATCTGATTTTATGGACATTGACATTTACTACTCTCCCCTTAACCCTCCTTTAGCATTGCTGCTGATGTTACTCACCTTTAAAAATACCTGTGGAGAACTCTCCAACATGTAAGCTTTGTAGTGCTTGCAATAACTGTGTAATACTATAGGGGAGCATACTATTTAGGTAGGAGTTCTAATCCTAGACATGGCAACTGTAAAACTGTGTGTGTTTGTGTGAGAGTATGTGTGTCCTTGATGATACCTGATTTTATGGACATTGACACTTACTACTCTCCCCTTACCCCTCCTTTAGCATTGCTGCTGATGTTAGTCACCTTGAAAGATACCTTGGCACAACTCTCCAACATGTAAGCTCCCTGGCACTTGCCATAAAAGCAGCACACTGTAGTAGCAGTATCTACATAGGTATGGGTTTGAATCTCATCTGTGGCAAATGTTTGTGTGTGTACATATAAATGTCTGTACCTCAAAGATTTTGGTCCCCGTTACAGCCTGTACACATCTCAAAGCCTGACTTTAGCAGTTCTGCAGATATCATCCACCTTAGAAGTACCTGTTGCCAACCCTAAACCATACAAGGTCAGTGGTGCATGTGGTAAATGTATAACATAATGGTCCATAAATATTGCTAGATGGAGGTTTGAACCTCACCCCTGCTAAATGTTTGTGTAGGGTGAAATTATTTTTGGGAACTCTCGCCCACTACATCACCCAATGCTGGTATTTACAAGGGCTGGTGATGTTCCTCACCTTAGAAATACCATGGGACAACATCCATCCTATAAGCTCCATGGCACATGCGATAAACGCGGTATATTATAGTAGCAATACATAGGTAGGTAGGGGTTTGTATCTCAGTACGGACAAGTGTCTGTTATCAGTATTCTGTGTGGAGGTTGCTGTGATTGTGCAATAACAGGATCCATTGTGGGGCAGGTATTACTAAATTATTATGTTGAGGACCTAGTATATGTCACAATGTCCACCTTACAAGGACAACAGATGTCAAACACCGGAGAAGTTGGTGTAGACAATCCATAGCCCTACATGTGACATTATGGATTGGTGAACAATATAGGCAACCCTTCTATTACTCAGAGAACACTCTCCACCCATGTCTCATACACAAACACACTTGGCTAGGCAACAACCACTATATTGTTAGTTCCCTGCATATTGCATATTGTCTCACAAATAGTAACTATGGTGTGATTGCAGTGGACTACATGCCTGTTGACCACAACAGTGCCACTGACATCAGAAAGTACTTTGATGTGTTACATTTCCTATGTGTTGTCCAGCAAGTAAAAGGACATGGCAGCCTGTTCCATCCCCTCAGTAGGCAAATAAATGTGTACAGTGACTCTTTTGTTATGTTCCCCACTGGACAATTGCAACAACTGTAGAGTCTGCAAATGTAACCCACAAAGGGAATACCATGCATTATACACATGCCCTGTATGGACAGATGCCACTTACTCCACTGAATACATGTATCATGCTGTCAGTGTAGGTGCAAGCACAACCTCAGTTACATAGCCAGGTCTCACCCAATGAGGTCAGGAATGCTACATCAGAAGATAACAATCTGTCCACACAACATGCCCCAGAGACCTCAAGTACACTTCCACACATCAAAGAACATGCTTGTGGGACATGTGCACAACCCAGACACTGTCCATGTTATGGAATATAGATCACGTACATGGGAAGCAGTGCACATCACTGGCAACCCACAATAGTAACTCATATGAGTGGATGGTGAATACAATACCCACCCCTGGGGAGCACTCCAGTGACTACACCATTGAGCCACACTGGAGACTATTGCCATGTGCCCTGATGCCAAGGTTTTCCCTTTGCCTAGCCTTGTACAGCCTTCAGGACCATTCACCTACTACACACCTGTGAAGCAATGAACCTATGCATCTCAGTGCTGGCAAGTCTGTGTGTGTGTGTGTGTGTGTCTGTGTGCATGTGTGTGCATGTGTGTGTGTGTGTGTGTGTGTGTGTGTGTGTGTGTGTGTGTGTGTGTGTGTGTGTGTGTGTGTGTGTGTGTGTGTGGAGATGAATGATTTTGAAGCCATTCACACTCACTATACCTCACATTGCCCTACTTTAACATGTCTGCTGATGTCATTCACCTTGAAATAACCCTTTGGTCATATTTCAGCCCTATAAGTTCTTTGGCGCTTGCGATGACTGTGTGCTATTGCAGTATAGCAAACTAGTTAAATAAGAGTTTTAATTCTGATCTTGCCAACTGTGATAATGTTTATGTTTCTGTGAAAAAGTGTGTGTGTGTGTGTGTGTGTGTGTGTGTGTGTGTGTGTGTGTGTGTGTGTGTGTGTGTGTGTGTGTCTTTGTTGATATCTGATTTTGTGGACATTCACACTTACTACACTTCCCTTACCCCTCCTTTCACACTGCTGCTGATGTCACTCACCTTCAAAGATACCTTTGGACAGCTCTCCAACAACTAAGCTCCATGGTGCATGCAATAACTGTGTAACAATGTAATAGCAATACATAGTCAGGTAGGGGTTTGAAACTAATTAGTGGTAAGTGTGTATGTCATCAGTATCCTGTTGGGGTGATTGTGTAATGACAGGCTCCATTACAGTGTGGGTTTTGCTACATCATTATATTGAGGACCTATGTGTCCCAATGTCCACATTACAAGGCCAACAGTTTTCAAACACTGTAGAGGATGCTGTAGACAATCCTCAGTCATAAATGTGTACAGCCATGTGCAATTACTATGTAACAGTATGAATTAGTAAACAATATAGGCAACCATTATAATATCCAGACACTACTCTCCACACATGGATCATACACAAAAACACGTGGCTCTTACTCCCTTTCTTACTTTCTCTCTGTCTATCTCTCTCTTCCTCTCTGGTGGATGTGTAAAAGTACATCTGTTTTACATAGGCAGCAGCATGAATTTTGTAGATAATGTTCATGATCAGCTGATGGCCTGTGCACGAATTTCAGTCCTTCACTTGCTAATTGCATGTGGAACAGCTGTGGTATCATTCCTATAGCCAACTGCATGGAAACACACTCCTATAACTAAACACTTCATGTGGGTGTTGGTCCTTTTCCTTCACTGTGAGCAGGACTTCATGTGGCTGTCTGACAAACAGCATCACAGATGGTAGGTGGAAATACCTCTTACAACAAACACTGTGGAGGCAGGCCAACAAACAGGATGGGGATGTTCCAGACATGGGGACAGAATGTATGTATTGCTGTTCTACATTTGAAGTAATGTTGGTTTAACAGGGTTGGTGTGTATATGGATGTTCTAGATGATTTAAAGTCTGGCATGACAGTGTTATGTGGTTGAGGAAAATCTCACCTGTAGGGCTATCTGCAGACTGGCCAGTGTTTAGAGTCTTAGATGTGGTGTGTTACTCACAAATTTCCTATCTTTGGAAATGCAGTAGCATACTCTGATGATTGCAGTCAGTACATGGTGACATCCATGTGAGTTACTGACTTCATATCCCTCAGAAGAGATATGTCACAACAAACCCTATTACACCAGGAATTTTCTCAGTTTATCACAGCAATATGTCAATACTGGCCCTGTGTTTGTGCCTCTGTCCCCCAAGTCTGTCACCCTTTGTCCATATGTCATGCAGTAAGAGGTGCAGATGTACAGTATACCATTATTTACTGACATCATTCCTGATAACAAGCCAGTGATATATCAGACTGCTAGACATGTTATGTAATAGTAGGCCATATATTTGGGGACAAAACCTGGACATTCTGTTGTAGTCTGTACAGTAGTGATGTCTGTGTACTTATGGTTATTGCTGACAGAGTGTCAGTATTGTGTAGCAGTGTATTGTGAATATGTTACTTGACCTGTGTACAGACTGTGGTAGATGTCTGTGTTCTTGGTCCTGTTCTATCTGACATTGCATGCTGCTCTAGTTTCTGGTACCCTATCAGTGTAAATGTTTGTAGGGCCAGACTGAGACATGTCCCATACCACAGTCATGCATCAGACTACACTGTGAATTGGGCCAGTACAAGTAGGGTTAGCGTGTGAGTGGTAAATATGAGGATGGTTTTGTTCACACAGTCTATATACTGTGCTATTAATTAGGCTTACCATGATGTGACTGTGACTGTGTTGAGATTGGTTGTGGGTATGCACTTTCACATTGATGTCTGTTACCCTGTGCTGTTACATGCCTGTAGGACCTACTATATTTGCACGTACATGTGTATTCCCCCATAGGAAACTTGGGTGAGTGTTGTGGCAGTCTGCCTGTAGTTTACACAGTGCTTTGTGACATTCCTAGCAGCTCAGTGTATTTACCTAGTGTGATGTTATGTCCAGATATTTGTCAGATGTACTGTTGCCTGGCCACCATATGTGTTGTGTATTTCTGAAAAAGCAGTGGGATGCTGTGAAGATGTATGTCACTAATTAGTCGGAAGTATGTGGGCTTGGGACCTCTGCTCCTCCAGTTAATATGTGTTAGGACAGACAGGACAGTGTGAATGCATCAACTGTGTGAGCTTATCTATTCCAGTATTTGCATAATATCCTCATTTTCATTTCTGTAAACATCCCCTTTGTCAGACTTGGTCCACACATCTTGCACTAAGGAATTCTGTGTATACCTCTGGACTGACCAGTTTGTGTCAGACTGTCCATGCTTATTGGTCATATTTCTGCTGTATTCCACAGGATCATTACTGAATTTGTGTGGTACTTCACTATGATGATTTTATCATGTCTGTCAGTAACTGATGGCATACGTCAGTATCAGAAGTGACTTCCTACACGACATGTCTGTTGACACAACCCTGTTACTGTAGCAACATTCTACATTTATACCTGCAATACTTACATTACATTTCCTTGCACTAAGAGTGACTTATGGTGCTGAGGTTTGACTCCACTACATATTATGGGCATATATATATATATATATATATATATATATATATATATATATATATATATATATACATACATATATATATATATATATATGTGTGAATGTACATGTATACATATAGCTACATATGTGCATATATATATATATATATATATATATATATATATATATATATATATATATATATATATATATATATCCATATACTTATGTGTAAATATGAGTGTTGTTGTATATACCTTCCCAAATGTATCACACCATATTATGTGTGATATGTGTATATTTAGATATAAAAGCATGACTAAGTCAACATTATTTTCACTTACAAGCACTAAACAGTTGTAGTAGTCAAAGCAGTTGTTCACTACTATTCAGTATGTGTACTGAATGATATATTTGAAAAAACAATATACGTCTTCCCAGTTCTGATGGCTTAGTGGTTAACTGGTGTGATTGTAGTGTATAGGGTCCTGGGTTCAACACCTACACTGGTTGTTTATTTTGTTGCTAGGCAGAACAAGGACTGTTGGATACAAAGTGGTTAAGGCAGTTTTGAGCAGATTTAAGTGGGTTTGCGTGGGTTTGTGTGACAGTAAGTGGTGGTAATATATGGTTAAATGAATAGGCACTTACCAGTGTGAAAATCCTCTTAGCATTTACATTTAAGCAATGTTTACACCTGCTAAGCATAGCTCAGCCCTGATAACCAGTGATCACATTCCAGTCTGATAAAATAGCAGGGTAATGACATCTTTAATAAGTGTATTTGATCCCATGTACATAACATGCTTCTATGTGCTGCCATTACAGTAGCAAGGGGTGTGAGTATACTGTATGGGACACCTGAGTACATGGGTAGTACAACAATCTTTTCTCTTTGTATGTGTTTAATACATGGGTCGGATCCCAGGTTATATGCAGTCACACTTGCATGTATTGTATTATTACATTACTACTTTTAACAGTGCTTTTCCAAGTAAGAGTATGTTGCAGATTTTAGTACTGGAACCATACACCCCTGCATGCAAAGCTGGACTCTGAGTACTGACTATCATGTTCTTTGTATGTGAGCTGTATGTTGTTAAGTATCTCCTACTGGATATTGATCTGATATGTTGATATTAACTGTAGACTACTATGTTTATAGGACATGTCATTGAGGGCTGCTGTCATGTAGTAGTTGCATACCTATCAATGTCAGACGTCTATCTGTCAAAACATTAATCCTAATGCATAACCTGTTGGCTAGCTGATTTCTGTCTGTCCTCTGTACAGATGTGCAGATGTCAGGTATCCATCTTGGCTGCTTACAGGCAATCTATGATTGACTGACACTGACATGTCTGCCTAGCTGTGTTATGAATGCCACAGCTAGGAAACCCCACCCTGTATGCACCACATGCCATGGATACCTCAACCAGACTACCACAGTCAACAGAACATGCTTTGGTACAGATCTCTAACCAAGACACTGGCCATGTTATGTAGTATATGTTGCATACATGTTAATTGGAGCACCTCATTGGCCATCTGCAAGAGAAAATGAGATGATTGGATGTTGAATTTAACTGCCTCCCTGGGGATCACTCAAGTGGCACCGGTTGATAGATGGCCTGCTAACAAATGTCAGGTGGCATGATACCAGTGTACCCACATGCCCTACTCTTCTCATCTCTCCATGGACATTAGCCTGGTACATACATAGGAACACCTGCACCTATGGACCCCAGCACTGACAAATGTGTCAGTGTGCATTACTGAGAATAACAGTGTCTATGTGCTTGTAAACTTGCACTTGACAATACCCTGAGGGCCTTCTCACCCACTACACACCCCACTGCCTTACTTAGAAATGGCTGCTGCTGTAATTGACATTAAGTGTACCTTGTTACACTCTTCACCCTATGGGCTACCTGGATCTTGCAGTACCAGCATAACACTGTTCTACAAATAGGTAGATAGGTGTGGGTTACCCTCTGAGCCCTGGCAATTGTGTGTATGTGTGCGTGTGTGCATACCTGTAGGTGACACCATTCTGAGGCCACATTCTCCAAATACAATGAATCTTGCCATACATTATAAGGGATAGTGATGTTGCTAACAATAGGAGAGACATCACAAATGCTCACCCTACTATCCCTGTGGCATGTGCAATAAATGCATATCCCTGTAGTAGCACTGATTAGACAAGGGGTTGTATTGCAGTCCTGGTCAATGTGTGATTGTGGGTATGTCAAAGCATTATCATGGGTTTCATTGAGTACAATATCCAATGTGAGGTGGGGGTGCTGGGTATACTGTCTTTACACCATGGTACCCAAGTACATATCCCAAGGTCCACTGTATGAGGACCACTGTCACCATCAATCATGCAGGTAACTGATTACACTATCCACCCCAATGACACATGTGCTGTGTGAAAATTCTCTGTAACAGAATAGACTCACTGACAATGTAGTTACCACTGCTAAACCCAGGTCTGTCAGATGTGTCTATGACTGTATGTCTTTGACAGTGTGTAGATGACAGTATGTCATACTACGCATTGTTTATTAACATCCAGTACATCCCCCATTACCATACTGTACAAGGCTTGGTGATGTTCTTTACTTAACAGGAAACTCTAGACGCACCTCACCTTAAAGGCACTGTGGTGTGTGCAATGAAAGCCAAATACATTAGTAGCAAAAAGTACCTACTAGGGGTTCTACTCTCAGTGTTGCCAAGTAAGTGTGTGTGTGAAGGGATCTACTTCAGTTTGCAGAAAATATATGTCCCAGGAGATAATTTGTCCAAGAACTAACTGGCTAAAGGTAACATTTCAAAGCAATCATCCTGTGGAAATACATTCAGGCAAAACTAGTAGTGGATGTGTACATGCCCTGTTCCCCATTGTACAGCTGTACAGCGATACAGGAGTTGGTATATATACATGGGTGTGGTTGTTGTGGTGACAGCCACCCACATTAGGGTTATTGTTTTGGGTATCCCCCCGCTTAGTGTTCTGTTATACTGTACAGTTAATGTTAACAAGTTAAGTAGTTGTTAATTACACTATGTGTGGTTCTACACCACCCCACACCCTTCAAAGTGGGGGGGGGGGGCTGTGCCACCCACACCAGCACACCTATGTTTACCAACTCCAGGATTGCACTACATTGGGGAAGAGGACATATACCCTGCCTGTACCATTGTCAATGACATTAAACTGGCAAAATGATTATTGCCTGATGTGATGTTTTGGCAATTTGGTCTGGGTGGAATTACATAGGCCAAAATGAGTTTACTGCAAAATGAAGTACATCCATGTGAACAGTATTCTCTGTGTATTGTATCAACACCAAAGCCTGTGTGTATGTGTGTTATTCACGGGCATTTGGTGTGTGCTACACAGTGCACTTACAATTGTCCACTGTAGAAGAACTGCTGACATCAGCCACCATGCACTCACCTGTATACACCCCTCAGACCTATCAGCCATGTGACACATGCAGTAACTGTTATACACACCTGTTACCTATGTTCAGCTGTACCAGGGATATGACACAGTCAATGTGTCACCACAGTGCTACACCCCTTGTAGGACAGGACAGCAGACCAACATCCTGCTGACACATAGACACCTAGAACACAAACAGAATACATTATGGAGACCACAATTGGTCAGTGTTAATACCAGCTATAATACATTATGGCTGGACAGTTACACATGCTGACATGTAAGCATTAATCATTCCAGCTGAAAACACGTTCAACAGCATTACATTGCTAAACCTTAGGACATTCACCTTGTGCATCAGAACCATATCAGCATGTCCCTGCATCGATGGTATGGATGACAGGGATGAGGCACAGGTATCATCATATGCACAGGGTGTTTTGGCAGTTTTGCCAGAGGCCTATACAGAGCCATTTAGTTGACATCATGTGTGTGGGTTAGGGGGTTCTTTATTAAATGGGCTGTGCAGATGTGGTGTGTGTAGGTATGGAGGTGCCCTAGCTGTGTTGTTGAAGTGTGTGTGTATGGACACATGTCTGCCATGTGGCTGCACTATACAGGTATTTGTTGGACAGCTGCAGACTGTACATGACAGGGTGCACAGTTCACTGTCTCTGGCCACGGACACAGGAACTGTGCCTGCCAGGGGTTTCATGCTCACTACCAGGCAGAAGCCCAGATATGTTACTCTCCTCTGATGATAATTGTCCACTGGATCTCCGTCCCTGTTGGGACTGGTCAGGAACCCGTGAACATGGCCTGCTTCGTTGTGGTGTGGACAGCACCCTCCCCTGCAGGGCTGTTGCTGCTACTGCCACTACGGGAGCGGCCGTGAGTTGTTGCACATCCACGTAGACCTACACCTGTTGGTGTTGCTGACGTACATCCACATGGACATCTCCCTACTCCCACCACATGTTTTACCACAGACACCAAATGGTTGAGGATTCCCACCATCTCACCCAACCATTTATCCAGGACCTCTGCAAAATAACAATGGGCACATGCAAGATCACTGATGTTGTCAAGTACAGCAGAATGTGTAGCCCTCTGGAGCCTCAGACTCTGTCTGGTGTAATGTTCCATACATACCTGTGCCTCCATGATGGCCCAAAACTTTCATCTGGTGAAACCTGCTGTGGCACTACTGCCAGGGGCATGATGGCCAGCAGCCCTCCTATGAGCACCCCTGTATATCTGACTGTGTGGTACCTTGCCAGACATCTGTCTATGGCTGCTGTGTACAGACACACTTGCCATAGTCCCCACACTGTCCTGTCCCATGCCACCACCTGCCAACTGTCCCTCATCTATGGCCACTAGTGATGGGGTATGTATGGGCACTGAGACTCTGTGCGGGGATGGGGTGGATAAAAGTGGGATGTCAACTGATGGCACAGATTCAGCCCCTGACAACACTGCCTGTGCCTCACCATGCCTATCATTATTGTCAGAGCCTGTATGGACACTACATCTGTTTGCCTGCAGGAGGGACCCTGACCCACCTCGCCACCTGTGAGGGGCAAACAAAAAATGTAATTTAAGACCTATACATTATTGTTTACCTCTACACATACTCACTCACACACACACACATGCACACACACACACACACACACACACACACACACACACACACACACACACACACACACATACACATACACTTACAGGTGAGGTGGCACAGAGATGTTACACAGACCTCTCATTACCCAACAGTCAACATGCATGACATATGGCACTCAACAGCATGCACTGCAGCCATACTCAATCCCTGTTACCAGCATTATATATCTCTGTGATGTATGAGTTGTGTTAGTAGGTGAAGCCCCTTCCCCTGGAACACACTGCACCCATGTACACAATATTGCTATGCACCTGTACAGCACATGGGCATGTACTGTACACCATACCTCATGAGTGTACACACCACTGCTGAATGTGTATATATGTGGCAGTTATGTTTGCTCTGTTGCTCATAGCCATTACATGTTTGTCTGACACACCTGGGATATGAGGGCTGATGTCAATAGTTAATGCCTGAGCTCTGATTTGCAGATCTCATCATCAGCAGTGCATGCATGAGCAATAAAATCCGATTACACTGACAGCCTTCAAAGCTTAATGTGGATATGATTAGTGTACACACCCTTGTTGACATGCCAGCCTCTTCCATGGTATGGAATGGGGCCACAATACTGCATATGTTAACATTACACACACCTAATATGTGACATATGACCTGTGCAATCTAATGCAATATCAAACAAATATGTTAGTCATGCAGATGCTGAACTAGATGCATCCAATATGTGGGTTGTATAAGTGTGCACACCCTTAACACAATAGTTTGTTGCAGCTCCTATGAAGTGAACTACAGCAGTCACTATTTCTGGAAAGGGTTTACTAGCATGGCCCATCTTCACTTGCCATTGTTTGGTCACTCCACCCTACAAATGTCCCCCAACTCTGCCGGATTGCAAGGTCAGCTCATGTGCACAGGCCTTGGAGGTCACACAGTGGCTTTACTATTGCTGTGGAGTCAGGGTTATGTCTGACACATTTCATGACCTTTACTGTGCTTAGACACAGCCATTCTTAGCTAGCTTTGGATGTATGCTTCAGTTCACTGTTGTGTTTTAGGATACCCCTCCCCATACTCTGCCTTATTGCAGATGCTTCACAACTATAGGCCTCACATGAGTGTTATTTTGCAGTGTTCCAAATTCTGAATGCCATGTCTACCAGCCTAATTCCTGCCAATGAACAGCACACCTAAAGATGTACACTGGCACCAGCAAGGTAAAAATGGGGATGGTGGCCTTGAGGTGGAGTGAGGTGTTGCTTGTGCACCACATGTATCTTTATGAATACTGTCTGTAGGTTTCAGCCTTGGTCACATGACACCATTACACATTGCAACACATGCCTTTGGGAGACTTGATGTTATGTATATGCTATCTGTAGAGAGCCCTGGATGATGTTGCCTGTGGAACAACTCTTCCGTCTGATTACCCAAACCCATAGGCCACACTTATGCAGATACCAGGTGATTGTTGACACAGGAACTGCACAGGCAGTACTTGCTAGATATTCCTGCAAGTCCCTCAGTGTTGCTGCATGTTTCTGGGCAGCCTACATGACCAGTTTACAACATGTGTTGTCATCTGTTTTGGATGGCCGTCTGTTTATTTTCTACATTAATGTTGTCCCATACTTCATACACACATACATGACTGTCTGCATTGTTTGCCATAGTATATGCAATGGTGAGGTAAGGCTACTTTTCCCACTCCTGAGCGATACCTTTTGGATATGAGATCCATTTCATGGTTTGTAAGATGTGTGCAAGCAATAGCTGCCTCTGTTTCAGGTGGGTGGGCAAATGTCATTGACATACTTCTTGGACAGCAGACCATTACTTGGTGTGACATTGAGGTCCTGTACTTGATGGAAGGTCTGTGCTCAAGAAGAGTGAATGCTGTTAGTACCTCACAAGCTGCTTCCACAATATGTTATTTGGATTGTGTGCACACATATGCTTCCAGTGTATGTTAAGGTATGCCCTGTATTTGTTGTCCTAACATAGATTTCCATATTATACATTCTTTGCTCATGTTAGGATCACATTACAGGTTGTAAAAGGTGTGGACTATGGTATTGTGATTTGCTGTTGTTTAGATCATGAACAGTTGCCATTGTAATACTGGTGCATACACTGTTGTAGCCACTGTATGAGTAATGTTTCAGATATGTCCTTACTGTAGGCCATTTGTCCCACCATTATGTTCATCTCTGTCCAAACATCTTGCACTGACAGGTTGTTAGGTATACTGCAAAACTCTTACATACCCTTCAGATAAGCCACCATGGTAACCACTGTGATGCAGTGCAGTTAACAGCAACAATAAGTGAACATGTACAGCGTGCATTATGGGTAGATGTGTTACAGGTATGCATGGCAAATAGCATGGCCATAACATGGCCGTTGTATTGGCAAACCTGAACAAAACAACTCCATACTCACAAGCTACAGGCTGCTGCCCCAGTTGTATAACAGAAGGACCTAAATAGTTGTGTAAATGATGTAATGTCAGTAGCCACACCTGTGGCATTGGCACAGGGTGGGAGCAGCATTTCTGCACATCAACAGCACAAACCCACAATACTGGAGATTATGCAGATCTGTTCATTACTACACTGCAGCAACAGAGTATCCTATATGACATATGCATGTTGATACTTTACAGATGAAAATGAATAAGCAACAGTGGTCTACTAATGTGCCCTGGGGCCTTAACTGCACTCTCCTCATCCATTGCGTGGGTGGCACCCACCTCCACAATGCTGTCTTCAGCTTGCTGGCTTGGCTGGTGGGTGGGTGCCCTAAGGCTGGTGAGGAGCTCCTCAGCATGTGTTAGTGGGGCCTGGATACACCTGTGGCGAGCTGGTCCCTCCTAACTGCAGTGGCATGCTGACAGGCATGGTGGATCAGATCCATGCAGCTATGCCGTACCTGCTCATAATTGCGGTTGTGCAGGCCAACATCATTTAACCTGTGGACGAGCTCGTTCCACAGGTGTGTCATCTCCTGCAGATCCTGGGCCCTGTGGTCAATGAGGATGGCATGATGAACTATGAGGAACTGGATTATAGCATAATTTTCCAGGGGTGTGTATGCAGGCAGGCATTCCCCGAACATTGTACCTGAAAGACATAAACAGGAAAAAAGTTCAAGGGCCCTCATACAGTTGTCTACATGTACATCAACAGTGAGTATTACTTGCAAATAATCCAGACTATACCATAACACTGTAAGATATCATGGCTTGTACATCTTGCATTACACCCCTGGCCTTGACCTGTCCAGTTCCCCCAATGTTGGACACTTAATGGCATAATCCACTACACACCATTCATTTCTGTGTAGAATAATGACAGTGGCCATCTTCCATGTGGATGGTGTGTGGATGGTGGCATGAGTGTGTTTGACGGTAGTGTGTGATGAGACTGTGAGCACATGCTTGTGTTAATGTAGGAGGCAAACTGTGATGTTCTCATGCCCCATGGAGGCTTGCTGTTTTTGCCATCAGTCAGCATTATGTCCATGCTCACCACTGATGTGGGCAGGAGTGTGGGTATTGTGCATATCCCCCTGTACTACTGTTGTGGACAGGGTGCCACTGTTCCTGCCTATCCTGTCTGATGCAGGTTGCCTGTATCCATGGCATGTGTATATGAGGTGTGCTTTACCCCTAGTACAGGGTGACTTGTGTTACTGGCTCTGAGACTGCATACATATGTGTAGACATGGTTGCAACTGGCCATGGTCATTTGCATATGTCTGATTTCTAGTCATAGTCAGCCTTACAGGAGGTCACCTGTGAACCTACATGCTTGCTCAGATTGAGGTGAACTTGCTTCCAAGTTGTGGTCTGCACATATGTGTCCCTGTACAGCCACTATAGCAAACTATTATGTGCTGTGTGTCTTGGTGGTGTCCACCAAGGGAGATTACTCTATCGTTGGTGGAGGATGGTTGTACAGTTAAGGTACTGCTGATTCCATATAGCTACAGTGGATATGAAGTGTACACACCTATGTTACAATGCATGGTACTTGTGCAATTGGAACATGACCCCACAAAAGCACGTCAACACAGTCCCCACCTGTGATGTGTCCTATAGCCTGCTCAGTTCAATAGGGAACATAACAGCCAGTCCTGTGGAAACATATAGGTCCATAAGTTCATAGGTGTGTGCTAGGCTAATGGCCCTGAAGCCTTTACAAGCCTAGCCCATGGGATTACCCTGGCATCATGCCACCAGACCTTAGTTCCCAGTGCCTCTGTCAAGTAAAGCCACTGGAGTGATCCCTGTGGTGAATTTTCTATTTCCCATCCACTCATCAAGATTTCTCTTGATGAGGGCCAGTGAGGTGCTCTGATTGACATGTATGGGAAGTCTATTCCATAGCATGGGCAATCTCTGGGTTATGAACCTGTCCTTCCAGCATATGGGAAGTAATACTCAGCACAGTAAGCCAGTTGAATGTGTGTGCACACCCTAACACTGGTATATTGTGTAAACACCTGCTGAGGTGATTACAGCATCTATCAGTCTTGGTTTGTACCCTAACGTCATATCACATCTTCACTTGGCAATGGTGGCTCACCTTCCGTGAAACAGCTTTGTTTCTTTTTAAATATAATTTTACAAGTTATGGGTCACATTTGAGGTGAGAAACATTTTGACATGACTTCCTGTGGTCTCATTGGCATACAGCACACAGACCTGGCATTCCAACAGGGGTATGTACACTTTGATATCCAGTGTATATGGGTATTGATATAGCTGTTAGTGGTAGGCATGGACAGTGGGTCATAACACAGATGTACACTTCTCTGATTACTATGTGATACGCATCCCTACTATAGTACCCATATCAGCGTCATGGCAATGCAACAAGCAGTAGCAGTACACATTTTATTTTGTTGTATGCAGTGACAGTGTGGGCATTGTCCCTTTCCTGTATGGAAGACATCCTTTCTGTGTGGGGGCAGTGGTGTTACAGACAGCAGGTAGCTATACCTCTTACAACAGGGCTTGTGCACACAGGCCAACTACATGTTTGTATAAGGTTCCAGACCTAGGGACAGTGTGTGAGTATTGTTGTTATATGTATTGAATACTGCTAGTTTTACAGGGTTTGTGTGTACATGCTAGTTTTGCATGGAATGCAGTTTGTCTGCATAGCTCTCAAATGTGGGCCTAGCCACATGATGGCCAGAGGATTGGCTGTTATGTTTTGTCTGTTCCCCACACAGATATTGTCCCTGACATACCAGTGGCATTCTCTCCATTGATTGCTATCAGTACATGGCAACATCCATTTGTGTTTCTGACTTCATATTCCTGAGTAAGGATATGTTACAACCAATTCTGTAACATCGGCAACATTCACAGTGTATAACAGCAATATTTTAAATATGGCCCTGTGTCTCAGCCTCTGTCCTCCACCTATATACCAGGCTTTGTCCATATGTCATGCAGCAGAAGGTTGATAGTTAATGGTCTGTCATTATTTAGTGCTGACATTCCTGCATTCCAGTGATGTTGTGGATTTCCACACAAGTTGTGGGGTAGGGTCCATATATATGAGGGCTACAGATGGACAAAACATGTGTGACCCTGTAGAGTCTGGAGGTCGGTGTATGGAGAACATTGTTATATGCTCTTGTGAGACATTTTATGGGGGAGGGGTACTAAATGTTTTTAACCTAGGCTGTTACAACATGTGAGGGATATCAGTAATAAGAAAGATTAAGGTAAATGGCTGTACATTTTCATATGTTTCACCATGAGAACAGTGGTGGGCTAGACCTTACTGTCTTGCACACAGTTCTGTTTGTCAGTGTGATAGTGATGGTTTAAGTTAAGCATTGTTATGTAACAGATACATTTACATTGTGACAACTGATAAATTTCCCCCTAGGGGGGGTTGAGTACAGAGTGTAATTGGAGGCTGTTGAACTACATCTGTAATTAAAGGACAACCGCACCCACAGACTCAAAAAACAAGTTTATTTCATTATGGTTTGGTGTTTCTTACATTTTAACACCATTCTGGGACTATATAGAGCTTTTTAGATATTTGTATATGCAATTTCTGACTCTGACCACATGGGGTCTTGCATCTTGAAATGATTCTGACTGTTTAGTCTGCCTCTAAGTATCCCAGAATGCATTGTTTGTCTCCAAAAAATTGCATCAGATCTGCCACATTTTCCCTAAAGCTCCTGTCAATGCACTGATTTTACAGGCATTCACTACTGTGTTATAGTCTCCTACTTTTGGTTAAAATGTTCCTTTTTCAATGACTACTTCAAACACAAGCAGTGCAAATGCTACAGAACATAACTGAAAAGTGCATGTTATTGCTCTTTCTTCTTAGAAATGCTAACTTGATTTATTTTGTAAAGGTTGAAATCTAGTTCTTCAAGGTATCTCCCCTCCCCTTCACACCTACCTTTCCTAGCTGTCAAAGAGCTAAAGGTAATTTGACCCATTATCTGCATGTGATTGACAGCTCACAGCAGGTGACAAGACTAATGTACTGATTTCTTGTCAGCCTTTCCTTCCTTACAGTGGGAGGGCTTTTTTGTTGCACTCCTACTGTCAAATTTAGAACCAAGCTCCATAGCACTTGGAATAATCATCGTTTTGCAAAGCATCAAACTTTCACTAATTTTTCCTTCCTGTTTGGTTAAATAGCTAACAAATGATGCACTATAAACACAAAATATTTCACAGACTTGCATGACAGCACCCACATGTTTTTTTAAGTGGTAATTTAAGAAAAGTACAGTATTGCATACTTCTTGTAATCAGGTGTAGTATTGTCAATTAATTGTGACAGAGATATGCTTCTTATGTAAAAACATGCAATTAATGTCTACACATGGTCATTGCAAATCTATGCTCTTA